>NC_047109.1:113056034-113356034 GCF_902500255.1 Thalassophryne amazonica
GCACTTGAATTGAAAAGTTTTTTTCTGTGATGTTGTCAAGTTTTGTTTTGTTTTTTGTTTTGTTTTGTTTGGTTCAACTTTTTCAGTTTCTGAATTCATTTTCAATCATTTTCACAGAACATTGATTATCTCTGCTACGCACAATATGTCATTGCTTTTTGGCTCTTGGTTTCCGACTGATAACTGGAAGACAAACAGGCATAAAATTGGAACCGCCATCCAATTTTGGTGGTGTTGATAAATCCATAACAGAAAAATAAAAATGATTGAGGCACTTTTGATTGAGATATAATGCACCAAATGGGCTTTTCAATATTATATTACACCAAATCAGCTTTTCAATATTATATTCAAATGTTCACAAAATCCACAATCTGGATCACATCTGGATCAAACTTTGTCAGGAGATAGTGAGTGCCCATCTGCACCTCACTTACAAATATGAGAGTGATCACTGTACATTTGATTAACATACTGTATAATAAATTATATACATTAAATGGGGTTTTCAATGTTAAATTTAAATGGGCCCAAAATCTGTAATCTGGTTCAGATCTGGATCACACTTTGTCAGTCAATGAAGGATACCATCCTACACAATGCTCTCAAATATGAAAGAAATTTGATCTTTTTTGACAGAGTTATGAATTGTTAAAAATTCAGTCAATGTTAAAGGTAGGGGTTTTTCCAATTTTCCAAGATTTTTCCTTTCACCTTTGACCTTGAAAATTGAATCAGTTCTTGCCTATCAGGATATGAATTCTCTGTAAAAATTTCATCATGATATATGAAAAAGTTGTGGGTTCTAGGCTATTCACAAACAAGCAAACAAACGGGTGAAAACATTACCTTCGCCCAACTTTGCTGGCGGAGGTAATTACCTACCTACCTGCAGTGTTGCGTACATGCATTTTTGCAATGGAACTATTTAACAAAGAATTAATGTGTGAGCAAAACTCCTTCTAGATCTTCCACTCAAAGATCTAGAAGTTCATGTTTGTGTGGTACAATACAGTAGCTGTACCCAGGGCTCTCATCCAAACAGCTGGTACCCATCTGTTTTCTTCTTCTCCTCTCTCAGCCTGTGGCTGAGGCAGTGGAGGTGCACTGGCATGCGGTGTCTGGGCCTAACCAGTAGTGGGGAAGTATGCACCGTAGGAGTGTGCATGTATGTGGTTTAGGGCAAGCGTATGCTCCTCTGTGTGCAGATGTGGTTTCGCACTCGATCTGTGCATGTGTGCACGTAATGGAGGGAGTGCAGGGCCACATGTGTAGACTGTTCAGTCTTGTGCGTGCATTTGTCCAAAACTGCATCCTGCACATCTGCGTGGATTCAACGTGTTTGGTGGTTGGTAATAGTTGCATTTTATATCCACTGTTATATGGTTGATACAAACATTTATGAAAACACTTCACCGCCCTCTTATTGCCTGCACAAACGTTTGGGTGCTCCAGGAGTGACTCACTGTGGAAAAGCATTCAGTCTTTCCATTTATTGTTTATGTAAACCATATACTGCAGACTGAACATAATGTTTGCTGTGACTTGCCAGATTTCCATCCTTACTTTATGGCTTTAACTGGGCTGATTGCTCTCTGAAAATAAGCACCTTCCATCACAAAAAACATGAGTCTTATGATGCTCTGAACACAACAAGGCTTGCAATGGCTAATGTGGTATTTCCGTTGGGCTCGGAAGTGCGCGAGTAGCTGTGTGGTTAATATTGAGAAATATGATCATCTTAAATGATGTGGCAAGTGTTATGTCTGAGGCTTGGTGGAAAAAACAAATGCTTTAATATGAACGTTCTCACGAGGAATTGGTCAAATAACTCAGCGTGCCTTCAGTTTAATGCAAGTTTTAAAAGAATGTGATGATAATTGTCCAGTGGAGGGCACTATTGGGCTTATATTAATATTTTGTGTTAGCTGCATGTGACCATGTTTGTACCATACTCAAGATACAAGAAAAACATGTTCACGTCTGTCAGGAAGCATAAAAATTGGTGTATGTGGGTTTTAAGGTATTATGACATTATCTGTGAGGTCATCAGTTGAGGAAAAATGGTTTGTTAAAATGGTCAAATTGTGCAAAATCATTATCCCTTCACATTTAATTTTTATTGGGGTTTCATCCTCAAAACGATAGATAGATAGATAGATAGATAGATAGATAGATAGATAGATAGATAGATAGATAGATAGATAGATAGATAGATAGATAGATAGATAGATAGATAGATAGATAGATAGATAGATAGATAGATAGATAGATAGATAGATAGATAGATAGATAGATAGATAGATAGATAGATAGATAGATAGATAGATAGATAGATAGATAGATAGATAGATAGATAGATAGATAGATAGATAGATAGATAGATAGATAGATAGATAACACATCACCATTTTTCCAAGTAAATATATTCCTAATGGCACTATTGATGTGAAATTTTCACCAGATGTCAGTAACAACCTGAGTAATGCATAGATGCAAAGAAACCAAAACAAATAAGTACAGAAATTGAGCTATGTGTAATATAATGGAATGACACAGCTTTCTAAAATTTAATACTTCATACAAAAGTCTTTGTTGGTAATGAAGCTTCAAGACGCTTCCTGTGTGGAGAAATTAGTCTCAGGCATTGCTCAGGTGTGATTTTATTATTGAAGGGTCTATTGACCTTTCCACGGATTTTCTACTGGATTCAGGTCAGGCAGGATTGGCAGGGCCATTCTAGCAGCTTTATCTTTTCTTGTTTCATATTCATCATTCTACGGCTACAATAGGGTCTGTGACTCTGTTGTAGCCTCAGCTCTCTTCTATGATGTCATCTGTTGGGCCCCGGGCAGCACAGAGCGGGAGAGAAAGAGACTGAACAAGCTGGTCAGGAAGTCTAGCTCTATCCTGGGCTGTCCTCTGGACTCTTTGAAGGAGGTGGCTGAGAGGAGGGTGTTAACCAAGTTCAAATCCATCATGGACAACTCCTCTCACCCTCTGCACTGTACTGTAGTGGAGCTGAGCAGCTCGTTCATTGACAGACTGAGGCACCCTCAGTGCAAGAAGGAACGATACCACAGGTCGTTCCTCCCTGCTGCTGTCAGACTGTACAATAACACTGTGAAATAACCACATGCAATAATATTTCCACAAATCACGTGCAATATTAATATGTCCACAAATCATGTGCAATAACAACTCGTTTACAAATCCCTGCACTAATGTCACCTTATCACATCTAAACTCCATTTCACATATTGTAAAGAAGATGCTCCTATCTCTTTTTCAATCCCAATCATGTTTATATATATGCATATGTATATGTGTATGTGTATAGGTATGTGCGTGCATATGTGTGTGCGTGTATGTGTGAGTGTGTATGTATATGTGTATGCATGTGCACATATACATGCACACCCACGTACAAACTTATATATACTGTGTGTGTGTGTGTGTGTGTGTGTATATATATATATATATATATATATATATATATATATATATATATATATATATATATAAAACTATGTCCAGATGTGTAGTGCTGTCACATCAGTTAAAAAAATAAGTATCATATTAAAACATGATGTGTCACATTAAAACATAAGTGTTACCTTTTAACCGTACAACTTTCATGTTTTAATGTGATACAGATATTACGATAAATGTGAAAGGTTTAACAGCATAATGAGCTACGTTCAGGCAGGGGCATGCAGTGAGACTATTACAAATATCATTAATATTTAAGTTAAAAATAAATAAATAAATAAAAACTGCCATTTATCTGTGGATTGCCAAGCCATAAAAATTCCATATCCTAATTATCTGCAGGTGGCATGTCTCCACAAGAGAGAAGTTGTGTGTGATTGTGTTGTATTTCTGTAACACATATGGTCATGGTTGGACTTACTGGCACCTCTATATTATAAGCACACATTCTAAAATATATTTGAAAATCAATGCAAAAACACACACACAAAAACAGTGGTATATAATGATATACATATTTTTAAAAAGTTTTGATAAATTTTCAGTAAAGCACCACTTTAACACTAGGTTTTCTTTCCACAAGTGAAAACCTGGTGTGAAAGTGATTTATTACACCATCAAAAGGTGCCAATAATGTCATCCTGCATACCTTATATATATATATATATATATTTTTTTTTTTTTTTTTTGCTTTAGAAAAGCATTTCATTTTCTTGTTTCTGTTCAATAATTTTTTTTGAATTCTTTGCAAAAATATTTTCACTCTACAAAATTGGTTTGTCTGCTTTTTTGTGAACATATTTTAAAAAGTGTACTTAAAATATTGGGGTTCCAGTAATTCTGACCACAGCTGTAGTTCTGACTTTGAAGTCTTGGCTTCGACCTCATTATTTCCTGCAGATTCATGCTTATGATATTGGAGAATGACAATCAGATCCACACATTTCTCCAATCAGAGCTCACAGGTGGACGCAAGCAGCAGCATTGAGGTGATGCAGCACTGGCAGCGTTTGCAGGCAGAAGAGGAAGCTGGGAATTTTGCATCATAAATCACCTGCTCAGTTTAGTGACTCCTATGAAGAGTGTGTTTTAGTATGAAACATGTGGTAGCTGTGGTAATGTGGAGTGAGGCATGTCATTGTACACAGCACAGCAAGCAGTTGGCCGCCTGAACCAGCTCACAGGATTGCATATTCTGTCAATTTGGGGATTGACCATTAAAACGATGATAATGGCTAAAACAGAAAGCAGCAACATATTCTAACAAGACTGAGTGATGCAGATGCACAGATTGTAAACGACAGCAAATGTGAACACAGCCAGTTTTGTTCTTTTGTTGTGTGGAAAGAGCAGATCTGCCAACTTGAGGAACAAATATTTCACTCTGGGCAGAAGGTACAAAGGAGAAGTATGAAAGGTAGCCAGGATACTCCAAGCAGTTGAGAGAAAAGTTAACGGAAGCCATAGTGACGATACACACTGGCGGCGTACTCTGATTCCTCAATGAAAGCCATTAAATACTCCTCAAAATATACATATGCTGTTAAAATGTGTAAAAGCCAGCCAAAATTAAAATAGCACTTCTTAGAATGCACAGGAAGTCACTCAAATTGACCACACGCCCAGTTATTCATGGTTTAAAATAGCTTAAACTGATGAGGTTTAAAAATAAATAAATAAATTGCTCCATTGCCCCATGTCCAATTGTCATGAATGGGAAAACTAAGTAGAGAGACCAAAACTGCTACTTTCCCTGCAGCTTGTCCGAGTTTCCAAGTTCAGCATTTTTGTCTGTCTTTTCTAGTTTTCAGCTCGTTCCAATATTTGGGATTCTGCTAAGATACGGACTTTTTGCTCATAGGCCTCACTGTGAACTTGAATTACTTCTGGAACTGTACAGGGTTCGTGTGCTCAGCAAACCACCTGTGTCTCCTCTCCAGATTACAGTTGTGCAGAATTTTTGCTTTTTTGGCCATTTTTCAGAGAATATGAATGACAACACAAACTTTTTTTCAATCATGGTTAGTGGTTGGGTGAAGCCATTTATTGTCAAACAACTGTGTTTCCTCTTTTTAAATCAAATACCCAAATGACCCTGATCAAAAGTTTACATACCCCTGTTCTTAATACTGTGTATTGCCCCCTTTAACATCAATGACAGCTTGGAGTCTTTTGTGGTGGTTGTGGACGAGGCTCTCTGATGGTAAAGCTGCCACTGAATATGTTTCGGACTTTATTTACAATTACAAATTACAATTACAATCAATTACAAAGAAATACAAACAGTATGGCACTCTATGGTAAATCTGCATGGAGTAGAGAGTTCTCAAAAACTGAGCGACTGTGCAAGAAGTAGAAGAGTGAGGAAAGCCACCAAGACACCCAGACAACCCAGAAGAAGTTATAGGCTTACGTGGCTGTGATTGGAGAAATTATGCACAGTGCAAGCTTTGCATTTTGTATCACCAGTTATCCATCTTCATGATGAAGTGGTATAGAGGAGGATTTTCTTAAAAAGAAGACCTGAAAGTTTAGCTACAAATTGCCAGAAGGTACATCTGAGATGCAAGCCTGGATTTGATCTGTTTTGGTGAAAGAAAATCATTCTCTGCTCTACTCCACTATGAAGCTAAGAGTAGTGGTGCTAAATGCAAAACTGTGCACAATTTCTCCAATCACAGCCATGTAAGTCCATAACTTCTTCTGGGTTGTTTGTGTGTCTTGGTGGCTTTCCTCACTCTTCTCCTTCTTGCACAGTCACTCAGTTTTTGAGAACTGTCTACTCCATGCAGATTTACCATAGAGTGTTGTATTGTTTGTATTTCTTTGTAACTGATGTAAATAAAGTCCGAAACATATTCAGTGGCAGCTTTACCATCAGAGAGCCTCGTCCACAACCACCACAAAAGACTCCAAGCTGTCATTGATGTTAAAGGGGCAATACACAGTATTAAGAACAGGGATTGTACATTGCAAAAGTTTATATTGCAAATGTTTATACAATAGGTTAGGTTAAAAAAAAAGTCCCAGTTAACTACACCAAGACCTGGAGAAAGTGCATT
This sequence comes from Thalassophryne amazonica, assembly GCF_902500255.1. Classification (NCBI taxonomy): domain Eukaryota; kingdom Metazoa; phylum Chordata; class Actinopteri; order Batrachoidiformes; family Batrachoididae; genus Thalassophryne; species Thalassophryne amazonica. The sequence continues at coordinate 113,062,589 of NC_047109.1, forward strand.
TCGTTCAGCCTGTAAGGGTCGAGTCACAATAAAAGTGAGTCTGAGGATATGTAAACTTTGGATCAGGTTCATTTGGGTAGTTCTCTTGTCATTTTGATTTAAAAAGAGGAAGCACAGTTGTTTGACAATAAATGGCTTCACCCACCACTAACCGTGAGTGGGAAAAAAAAGTTTTTGTGTTGTCATTCATATTCTCTTAAAAATGGCCAAAAAAGCAAAAATTCTGCCAGGGTATGTAAACTTTTGAGCACAACTGTACATGTGGACATAATGCTGGAGGCCACCTGCCTGCATCATCATTGCATCATCCACTCCTCGCTCTGGTTTCATCACCGTCCGGACTGTGGTACCCTGGTTCCACCGCTGTGCGGGCCCTGTCTCCACTCTGCAAGACCACCGTCTCATCCATATCATCCGTGGGTGATTCTTTAACTACGGGCACTATTAGCCTTGTAAATGTAATTTCCACCACACCATTGCAATATACAATATAAAGCGCCTTGGGGCAACTGTTTGTTGTGATTTGGCTCTATATACATGTGCTCTGATGTCACTGTTTATCTCCATAGGAACTACCCACACAATCTTTCATACAAACATTTTAAAGGGACATTATTGTTGTGGTGGAAATTACGGCAATAGTGTGGGACAACTACATTTCGGTTAAGAAAATCACAACAGTTGTATGACACTGAATACCCCAATTATGTTTTGATTATTTTACTGATATTTTATTCAGAGATATTTTAAAATATTAGAAAAAACATTTATTTACTATTCATTTTTATCATTGAAGATCAAAAGTCTGGGTGTGGGACAAGCACAAAACGGCAATATTTGCATATAATGATGCTGAAAAAAGGTGAAAAAGTCATCATAGACTACTGGGACAAATTTCTTAAAACACCTTCATTGTAAAGATAACTATAAAAGTGTGAAATGTCCCCTTTTTTCTATTTTTCATAAAATATGATCAAGGGACATAAAAGTGTCCGTAGCCTAAGAATCACCCCCATACGCATTCCTTTGTCAGTAAACCGGTTTTCTGATTCACTCCACTCTCGTTTCTGCTCCTGGGTTCTCCGTTCCTCTCCAGTCCAAACTGTAACAGAACATACTATTATAGGAGGTGTTATCTTGACCCAGTTCTTTTATGTATGCTTCTGCCCCTTACCAAAAACCAAACCATTGCATTCCTCATTTTGAGTTTATTAAAGATCACGTTAAAAACCAGGCCTGGGACCCTCACAGACAGAGTCCATCTTGTGAAAAGACCCCTAAAATGAGTCATATAATACTTTTTATACCTTGCGGGTGTTAACAATAGGCGTAGTTTAGTCTCACATTTCTAATGTTACTGGCTCTCACCAACAGGGGGAACTCTCCCTATATCTGAAACTTGGACACATGATGAAGTAAAATGTAACTTATATTTCTCAGAACTTCCAAACAAATAACACAAATATTTGATAGCTAACATAAAACAAAGAATTAGCACAGACATTATCTAACAGAGGTGGCTTTAACTGCCATCTTACCCCTCTTATAGATAAATCCCCATCCGGTAGACCCTCACTTTACTCGCATACCAAGTCAGTTAATGCACTTTGTGAGGACATGGATTATGCAGATGTGTGGAGAGCTCAGCATCTCACTGAAAAAGAATATACATTTATCTCAGGTGCTTCACACTCATCTTCAAGGATTGACTATTTTTGCTCCCCAGATCTTCATTGTGCTCTGTTAGTTGCTCAATAGGCCCAATTATAATCTCTAACCATGCTGCTGTTTTTTAGCAGTATAAACTATCACAGCAATTAACTCGAATCAGATATTGGAAATTTAACCCCCTTATATTGTCAGATGAGAGGTTTTTCTCATACTTTAGGGGCAAGTTTAGGTTTTTCTACTCTACAAATTCCAGCTCTACTAATGGCTTGTCCCTTTTGTGGGAGACTTCAAAAGCCTTTTCTCGGGGTATCATTCTATCCTATGCTTCAACCAAAAGGAAAAGGCAGGCTGAAAAAAAAAAATTTCTTGAATCCAAGTTAAGACATGCTGAAAGAGAATGTGGTGCGTGTGTTGGGAAAGTGTAGTGACACGGACCCACAACAGGGGGTGTAAATGAACGGACAATAGAGGGAGTTAAATTAGAACACTTTACTGTTGTGAATGTCACAACCACACACAGCAGATTACAGAATGAATACAAGTCAATTAATGAAGGTGTCGTGTGGGCAGGCTCGACGATAGGAGACGCCCGTCTGGAGATGAACCGGAACCACACGATTTCCACCGCCACCGAACCCGAAGGATACTGGAGCCGCCAAGTCCCGAAGTCCCCAGGTGGCCACCGTCTCAGCGTGTCGGATCTGGTACTGCTGGCGGCGAACAAAGACAGTCAAGTGTGGGTGTGTGTACACCCCGTAACAATAATGGTGGGAATTCCACCTCCACCTTTAACACACACTCGTGCAGCGTCTGTTTAACCACTTATATGACGAGACGAAGGACGAAACAGTCGCGACCCACGCCGGTCCTCTGGTTGACAGCTGCAACACAATAGCTCTTGAAACACTGAATGCTGGCAGAAAATATTACCTCTCACAGAAGTCGATATCTCGGCGATGTGGTGGAGGTGTCATCCTGCTTTTATCCCGGGTGAGATGCAGATGATCGGTGACAGCTGTCATAGTTGATGAGTGACAGCTGTCACCTCGGCTGTTCCTGTAGGCGGCAGCGCCCTCTCGTGCCTGAAGCCCGCACTTCAGGCAGGGCGCCCTCTGGTGGTGGGCCAGCAGTACCTCCTCTTCTGGCGGCCCACACAACAGGACCCCCCCCTCAACAGGCGCCTCCTGGCGCCCGACCAGGCTTGTCCAGGTGGCGTCGGTAAAAATCGACCAGGAGGGCCGGGTCCAGGATGAAGCTCCTCTTCACCCAGGAGCGTTCTTCGGGTCCATACCCTTCCCAGTCCACCAAATATTGAAAGCCCCGGCCCATTCGACGGACATCCAAGAGCCGGCGTACTGTCCAAGCCGGCTCCCCGTCGATGATACGGGCAGGAGGCGGCACCAGACCGGGTGCACAGAGGGGTGAGGTGTGATGTGGTTTCAACCTGGAGACATGAAAAACTGGATGGATCCGCAGTGAGGCCGGGAGTTGGAGCCTCACTGCGGAGGGACTGAGGACCTTGAGGATGCGGAACGGCCCTATGTAGCGGTCTTTCAACTTCGGGGAAGCCACTTGGAGAGGTATGTCCTTGGTAGATAGCCATACCTCCTGCCCGGGCTGGTATGCGGGGGCCGGGGACCGTCGACGGTCTGCATGGGCTTTTGCCCTCGTCCGGGCCCTCAACAAGGCTGAACGGGCGGTGCGCCACACCCGACGGCATCTCCGCAGGTGGGCCTGGACCGAGGGCACACCGACCTCTCCCTCCACCACAGGAAACAAAGGGAGGGCCACGAAGTGGGCTGCCTTGGAGAACCGGTCCACTATCGTGAGGATGGTGGTGTGCCTCCGGGACGGCGGGAGGCCCGTGACGAAATCCAGACCGATGTGGGACCAGGGGCGATGAGGCACAGGAAGTGGCTGCAGGAGTCCCTGTGCCTTCTGGTGGTCCGCCTTGCCCCTGGCGCAGGTGGTGCAGGCCTGGATATAAGCCCGGACGTCAGCCTCCAGAGACGCCCACCAGAAGCGCTGCCGGACCACTGCCACGGTCCTACGCACCCCTGGGTGGCAGGAGAGCTTGGACCCGTGACAGAAGTCCAGGATGGCAGCTCTGGCTTCTGGTGGGACGTATAGTCTGTTTCTCGGTCCTGTTCCGGGATCCGGGCTCCGTGCCAGGGCCTCCCGGACGGTCTTCTCCACGTCCCAGGTAAGGGTAGCCACGATAGTGGACTCCGGTAAGATGGGTTCCGGTGGATCCGACAGCTCGGTCTTGACTTCATGTTCGTGCACCCGGGACAGGGCATCCGACCTCTGGTTTTTGGTCCCGGGGCGGTAAGTGATCCGGAAGTCAAAACGGCCGAAAAACAGTGACCAGTGGGCTTGCCTGGGGTTCAGTCGCTTGGCGGTCCTGATATACTCCAGGTTCCGGTGGTCAGTAAAAACCGTGAAAGGCACCGACGCTCCCTCCAGCAGGTGTCTCCACTCCTCAAGAGCCTCTTTCACCGCAAGGAGCTCTCAATTGCCCACGTCATAGTTCCGCTCTGCTGGGGTCAACCTGCGGGAGAAATAGGCACACGGGTGAAGAACCTTATCGGTCTCTCCGCTCTGGGATAGCACGGCTCCTATCCCTGAGTCAGAGGCATCCACTTCAAACAAAAACTGGCGACTAGGATCGGGCTGCACCAAGACGGGTGCAGTCGAGAAGCGCTGTTTCAACTCCCTGAACGCGGCATCGCACCGATCCGACCAGGTGAAGGGAACTTTTGGTGAGGTCAGGGCTGTCAGGGGGCTAACTACCTGACTATACCCCTTAATGAACCTCCTGTAAAAATTTGCGAAGCCGAGGAACTGTTGCAGCTTCCTACAGCTCGTAGGTTGGGGCCAGTCTCTCACCGCTGCGACCTTGGCCGGATCCAGGGCGATGGAGTTGGAGGAGATGATAAACCCCAGGAAGGACAAAGACGTGCGGTGAAACTCGCACTTCTCGCCCTTCACAAACAGTCGGTTCTCTAACAACCGCTGCAGGACCTGACGTACATGCTGGACATGGGTCTCAGGATCCGGAGAAAAGATGAGAATATCGTCCAGATATACGAAGATGAATCAGTGCAGGAAGTCCCGCAAGACGTCGTTAACCAATGCTTGGAACATCGCGGGGGCGTTGGTGAGGCCGAACGGCATGACCAGGTACTCAAAGTGACCTAACGGGGTGTTAAATGCCGTCTTCCAATCGTCTCCCTTCGCCTCGCTCCCGACGGCGCTCCTCCAACCGATTGTCTAACCGTATAACGAGATCGATAAGCCCATCTAAATCCCGCGGTTCTTCCTTAGCTACCAGATGCTCCTTCAGGACCGACGACAGTCCGTTTATGAAGGCGGCGCGGAGTGCAACGTTATTCCAGCCGGACCTCGCAGCCGCGATGCGGAAGTCGACTGCATATTCGGCTGTGCACCGACGCCCCTGTCGCATTGACAGCAGCATTGTTGAAGCGGTCTCTCCCCTGTTAGGGTGATCAAACACTGTTCTGAACTCCCTCACAAACCCAGTGTACGTGTGAAGGAGCTGTGAATTTTGCTCCCAAAGCGCCGTAGCCCAAGCGCGTGCCTCTCCCCGAAGCAGATTAATCACATAAGCTACTTTACTAGCATCAGACGCGTACATGACGGGACGTTGTGCGAAGACGAGCGAACACTGCATGAGAAAGTCCGCGCACGTCTCCACACAACCTCCGTACGGCTCAGGAGGGCTTCAGGGGATGCTTCAGGGGATGGTGGGAGGGGTTGTTGAACCACCACTGGAACATTCATATCCTGCACAGGGTCGGCAGGAGGAGGAGCTGCAGCAGCGCCCTGAGCGCTCGCCGCCACCTGCGCGGAGAGAGCCTCCACCCTGCGGTTCAGGAGGATGTTTTGCTCGGTCATTTGATCCAACCGAGCCGTAAAGGCGATGAGAATGTGCTGCAGCTCACCAATCACGCCTCCTGCAGACGTCTGCGCTCCCTGCTCTCCCATTGGTCATTCAACAGCTGGGTGACGCCCCTCGGAGTCCATGACGCTGGCCGAGATATCCTGTTGGGAAAGTGTAGTGACACGGACCCACAACAGGGAGCGTAAATGAACGGACAATAGAGGGAGTTAAATTAGAACACTTTACTGTTGTGAATGTCACAACCACACACAGCAGATTACAGAATGAATACAAGTCAATTAATGAAGGTGTCGTGTGGGCAGGCTCAACGATAGGAGACGCCCGTCTGGAGATGAACCGGAACCACACGATTTCCACCGCCACCGAACCCGAAGGATACTGGAGCCGCCAAGTCCCGAAGTCCCCAGGTGGCCACCGTCTCAGCGTGTTGGATCTGGTACTGCTGGCGGAGAACAAAGACAGTCAAGTGTGGGTGTGTGTACACCCCGTAACAATATCAACTCAATCAATCAACTTTTTTCTTATATAGCGCCAAATCACAACAAACAGTTGCCCCAAGGCGCTCTATATTGTAAGGCAAGGCCACACAATAATTATGAAAAACCCCAACGGTCAAAACGACCCCCTATGAGCAAGCACTTGGCGACAGTGGGAAGGAAAAACTCCCTTTTAACAGGAAGAAACCTCCAGCAGAACCAGGCTCAGGGAGGGGCAGTCTTCTGCTGAGACTGGTTGGGGCTGAGGGAAAGAACCAGGAAAAAGACATGCTGTGAAGGGGGGCAGAGATCGATCACTAATGATTAAATGCAGAGTGATGCATACGGAGCAAAAAGAGAAAGAAACAGTGCATCATGGGAACCCCCCCCACAGTCTACGTCTAAAGCAGCATAACCAAGGGATGGTCCAGGGTCACCTGATCCAGCCCTAACTATAAGCCTTAGCGAAAAGGAAAGTTGTAAGCCTAATCTTAAAAGTAGAGAGGGTATCTGTCTCCCTGATCTGAATTGGGAGCTGGTTCCACAGGAGAGGAGCCTGAAAGCTGAAGGCTCTGCCTCCCATTCTACTCTTACAAACCCTAGGAACTACAAGTAAGCCTGCAGTCTGAGAGCGAAGTGCTCTAATGGGGTAATATGGTACTACGAGGTCCCTAAGATAAGATGGGACCTGATTATTCAAAACCTTATAAGTAAGAAGAAGAATTTTAAATTCTATTCTAGAATTAACAGGAAGCCAATGAAGAGAGGCCAACACGGGTGAGATATGCTCTCTCCTGCTAGTCCCCGTCAGTACTCTAGCTGCAGCATTCTGAACCAACTGAAGGCTTTTTAGGGAACTTTTAGGACAACCTGATAATAATGAATTACAATAGTCCAGCCTAGAGGAAATAAATGCATGAATTAATTTTTCAGCATCACTCTGAGACAAGACCTTTCTGATTTTAGAGATATTGCGTAAATGCAAAAAGGCAGTCCTACATATTTGTTTAATATGCGCTTTGAATGACATATCCTGATCAAAAATGACTCCAAGATTTCTCACAGTATTACTAGAGATCAGGGAAATGCCATCCAGAGTAACGATCTGGTTAGACACCATGCTTCTAAGATTTGTGGGGCCAAGTACAATAACTTCAGTTTTATCTGAGTTTAAAAGCAGGAAATTAGAGGTCATCCATGTCTTTATGTCTGTAAGACAATCCTGCAGTTTAGCTAATTGGTGTGTATCCTCTGGCTTCATGGATAGATAAAGCTGGGTATCATCTGCGCAACAATGAAAATTTAAGCAATATTGTCTAATAATACTGCCTAAGGGAAGCATGTATAAAGTGAATAAAATTGGTCCTAGCACAGAACCTTGTGGAACTCCATAATTAACTTTAGTCTGTGAAGAAGATTCCCCATTTACATGAACAAACTGAAATCTATTAGACAAATATGATTCAAACCACCGCAGCGCAGTGCCTTTAATACCTATGACATGCTCTAATCTCTGTAATAAAATTTTATGGTCAACAGTATCAAAAGAAGCACTGAGGTCCAACAAAACAAGCACAGAGATAAGTCCACTGTCCGAAGCCATAAGAAGATCATTTGTAACCTTCACTAATGCTGTTTCTGTACTATGATGAATTCTAAAACCTGACTGAAACTCTTCAAATAGACCATTCCTCTGCAGGTGATCAGTTAGCTGTTTTACAACTACCCTCTCAAGAATCTTTGAGAGAAAAGGAAGGTTGGAGATTGGCCTATAATTAGCTAAGATAGCTGGGTCAAGTGATGGCTTTTTAAGTAATGGTTTAATTACTGCCACCTTAAAGGCCTGTGGTACATAACCAACTAACAAAGATAGATTGATCATATTTAAGATTGAAGCATTGAATAATGGTAGGACTTCCTTGAGCAGCCTGGCAGGAATGGGGTCTAATAAACATGTTGATGGTTTGGATGAAGTAACTAATGAAAATAACTCAGACAGAACAATCGGAGAGAAAGAGTCTAACCAAATACCGGCATCACTGAAAGCAGCCAAAGATAACGATACATCTTTGGGATGGTTATGAGTAATTTTTTCTCTAATAGTCAAAATTTTGTTAGCAAAGAAAGTCATGAAGTCATTACTAGTTAAAGTTAATGGAATACTCAGCTCAATAGAGCTCTGACTCTTTGTCAGCCTGGCTACAGTGCTGAAAAGAAACCTGGGGTTGTTCTTATTTTCTTGATGAGTAGAAAGATGTCCTAGCTTTACGGAGGGCTTTTTTATAGAGCAACAAACTCTTTTTCCAGGCTAAGTGAAGATCTTCTAAATTAGTGAGACGCCATTTCCTCTCCAACTTACGGGTTATCTGCTTTAAGCTACGAGTTTGTGAGTTATACCACGGAGTCAGACACTTCTGATTTAAAGCTCTCTTTTTCAGAGGAGCTACAGCATCCAAGGTTGTCTTCAATGAGGATGTAAAACTATTGACGAGATACTCTAACTCCCTTACAGAGTTTAGGTAGCTACTCTGCACTGTGTTGGTATATGACATTAGAGAACATAAAGAAGGAATCATATCCTTAAACCTAGTTACAGCGCTTTCTGAAAGACTTCTAGTGTAATGAAACTTATTCCCCACTGCAGGGTAGTCCATCAGGGTAAATGTAAATGTTATTTAAAAATGATCAGACAGAAGGGAGTTTTCAGGGAATACTGTTAAGTCTTCTATTTCCATACCATAAGTCAGAACAAGATCTAAGATATGATTAACGTGGTGGGTGGACTCATTTACTTTTTGAGCAAAGCCAATAGAGTCTAATAATAGATTAAATGCAGTGTTGAGGCTGTCATTCTCAGCATCTGTGTGGATGTTAAAATCGCCCACTATAATTATCTTATCTGAGCTAAGCACTAAGTCAGACAAAAGGTCTGAAAATTCACAGAGAAACTCACAGTAACGACCAGGTGGACGATAGATAATAACAAATAAAACTGTTTTTTGGGACTTCCAATTTGGATGGACAAGACTAAGAGACAAGCTTTCAAATGAATTAAAGCTCTGTCTAGGTTTTTGATTAATTAATAAGCTGGAATGGAAGATTGCTGCTAATCCTCCGCCCCGGCCCGTGCTACGAGCATTCTGACAGTTAGTGTGACTCGGGGGTGTTGACTCATTTAAACTAACATATTCATCCTGCTGTAACCAGGTTTCTGTTAGGCAGAATAAATCAATACGTTGATCAATTATTATATCATTTACCAACAGGGACTTAGAAGAGAGAGACCTAATGTTTAATAGACCACATTTAACTGTTTTAGTCTGTGGTGCAATTGAAGGTGCTATATTATTTTTTCTTTTTGAATTTTTATGCTTAAATAGATTTTTGCTGATTATTGGTGGCCTGGGAGCAGGCACCGTCTCCACGGGGACGGGGCAACGAGGGGACGGCAGGGGGAGAGAAGCTGCAGAGAGGTGTGTAAGACTACAACTCTGCTTCCTGGTCCCAACGCTGGACAGTTACAGTTTGGAGGATCCAAGAAAATTGGCCAGATTTCTAGAAATGAGAGCTGCTCCATCCAAAGTGGGATGGATGCCGTCTCTCCTAACAAGACCAGGTTTTCCCCAGAAGCTTTGCCAATTATCAATGAAGCCCACCTCATTTTTTGGACACCACTCAGACAGCCAGCAATTCAAGGAGAACATGCGGCTAAACATGTCACTCCCGGTCTGATTGGGGAGGGGCCCAGAGAAAACAACAGAGTCCGACATTGTTTTTGCAAAGTTACACACCGATTTAATGTTAATTTTAGTGACCTCCGATTGGCGTAACCGAGTGTCATTACTGCCGACGTGAATTACAATCTTACCAAATTTACGCTTAGCCTTAGCCAGCAATTTCAAATGTCCTTCGATGTCGCCTGCTCTGGCCCCCGGAAGACAATTGACTATGGTTGCTGGTGTCGCTAACTTCACATTTCTCAAAACAGAGTCGCCAATAACCAGAGTTTGATCCTCGGCGAGTGTATCGTCGAGTGGGGAAAAACGGTTAGAGATGTGAACGGGTTGACGTGTACACAGGGCTTCTGTTTAGGGCTACGCTTCCTCCTCACAGTCACCCAGTCAGCCTGCTTTCCCGACTGCCCGGGATCTGCCAGGGGGGAACTAACGGCGGCTAAGCTACCTTGGTCCGCACCGACTACAGGGGCCTGGCTAGCTGTAGAATTTTCCATGGTGTGGAGCCGAGTCTCCAATTCGCCCAGCCTGGCCTCCAAAGCTACGAATAAGCTGCACTTATTACAAGTACCGTTACTGCTAAAGGAGGCCGAGGAATAACTAAACATTTCACACCCAGAGCAGAAAAGTACGGGAGAGACAGGAGAAGCCACCATGCTAAATCGGCTAAGAGCTAGTAGCTACGCAACCTAGCGGATTCCTAAAAACACACAAAGTGAATAATGTGTAAATAATTTAGAGGTGATTCAGCAGAAGGAGTGCCTTAATTAAGGCACCAAACAGGCCATGAAGCAGCACAGGTAACGCACAACAACAGCGAACGCACGACAACGGTGCTAAAATAAAATAAAAATCAACTAAACACGCTGTGGAGCAGCGCGCGACAACAGTGCTAAAAAAAATTAAAAAAAAATAAAAACGAAAGCGTTAGCAAGCTAGTTAGCTTGCCAACGCTGATGAAAGTTAGCTGATAAAAGTGCTCCGTCGCGATGTTTCGACCGTTAGAGGTCTTCCTTAGGCATTGGAGCACAGTAAAAAAGTAAAAAAAGTAAAAAGGTAAAAAAGTAAAAAAGTAAAAAAGTCTTGAAAAAGACTGTTAGTTCAAAGTCCAAAGCAGCAGGTAGCAGTCTCTGTGTAAACAGTCCCAACAGAGAGCCAAAATTCTGATGCAATCTCACTCCGAAGACAGGAAGTACCTCCAGCTACCAGTAGATTCGGCTAAGTGGCCGACGTAAGTATTGGAGGCAATCCGGGGAACCAAGTGTCTGTCCATCGATCCCATCAATAATGGTCGGAATTCCACCTCCACCTTTAACACACACTCGTGCAGCGTCTGTTTAACCACTTATCTGACGAGACGAAGGACGAAACAGTCGCGACCCACGCCGGTCCTCTGGTTGACAGCTGCAACACAAGAGCTCTTGAAACACTGAATGCTGGCAGAGAATATTACCTCTCACAGAAGTCGATATCTCGGCGATGTGGTGGAGGTGTCATCCTGCTTTTATCCCGGGTGAGATGCAGATGATCGGTGACAGCTGTCATAGTTGATGAGTGACAGCTGTCAACTCGGCTGTTCCTGTAGGCGGCAGCGCCCTCTCGTGCCTGAAGCCCGCACTTCAGGCAGGGCGCCCTCTGGTGGTGGGCCAGCAGTACCTCCTCTTCTGGCGGCCCACACAACAGCGTGGCCTTCTTCAGAGAGAATTAAAGCAGTATCTGCAATTCGATGTGCTTTAGACTCCCTCCTGACAACGAAAGCTTCAGATCAGATTCACAAAACAAATACTGTATGAAAGTTGTGAGAAAGCAGGGAAATATTTGGCATATTTAACAAAAAAAAAAAGTTGGCTCAGTTGTGGATAACCAAGGCAACCAATGTTTTGATGCTTTAGGCATTAATAATGCTTTTAAAAGATTTTACAGAAATCTAGATAAATCTGAACAGCCTAATTCAGTTCAAAGAATGAATGATTTCTTTTACTTGCTGAACTTGTCTTGTCTGTCAGAAGAGCAGAAAGCAGCTCTTGATGCCCCTGTTTCTAAAAAAGAGCTCCAGATGGACTCAGTATGCGGTTTTATAAAGAATTCCATGATACATTAATTGACCCTCTGAACATGCTTAATGACTCCCTAACTAAAAGCACATTACCACAGTCCCTTAGAGAAGCAAATATTTCCTTGATTATTAAAAACGGCGAGATTCTTGAAGACTGTGCATTCATATAGACCCATCTTTAAACGTCGACCAGAAAATTCTTTCTAAAGTGTTAGTGGCCAAGTTGGAGAAAGTATTGCCGGTACCCGTCTTCATTAAAGAGGACCAAACTGGATTCATAAAAGGTCAGAATTCTCATAACGTGCCGTACTTCCAACATCACTCTAAAAGCAGCCTTGTGCTTTCCCTAGATGCGGAGAAGGCATTTGACTGCATAGAGTGGTCAATTTCAATTTATTAATTTATATAGCGCCAACTCACGATAAAGTCGCCCCAAGGCGCTTCACATAATTCACAACACAAATTAATCTAAAATCAAAATTAAAAGCAAGAAAAGCACAGTAAAAAGATAAAACACAGTAGAATAAAAATAAATTACAAAGCAAACACAAACAGATTAAAAATTAATGATAAAACAGTCTAAAAAAGTGGGTCTTCAGTTTTGATTTAAAAATCTCCACCGTGTCAGACTGCCGAATAACAGCAGGTAGATCGTTCCAAAGAGCCGGACCACGGTAGGAGAAGGCTCTATACCCCACAGACTTTTTGTTCATCCTCGGAACACACAGAAGCCCTGCGCCCTGCGAACGCAAGGGCCTCGCAGGTACGTAGGCTCTTAACCAAGTCCGCCAGGTAGGAAGGTGTCAGTCCATGAACAATTTTATAAACCAACAATAAAACTTTAAAATCCGATCTGGCAGAAACCGGTAGCCAATGAAGGGATGCCAGAACGGGAGTAATGTGGTCAAACCTTCTACTTTGTGTCAAAAGTCTGGCAGCAGCATTCTGTACCAGCTGAAGTCCTCGAATGCTAGACTGCGGAAGGCCAGAAAATAAAGCATTACAATAATCCAATCTAGAAGAGACAAATGCATGAATCAGAGTCTCAGCATCAGCCATAGACAGGATGGGGCGAATCTTCGCTATATTTCTCAGATGAAAGAAAGCAGTCCTCGTAATTTCCCTAATGTGGAGGTCAAAGGACAATGTAGGATCAAAAATTACCCCAAGGTTCCTCACTGTCAGTATGATATATAACACATGAACCTAGGCTAAGCGCCAGCTGATCAAATTGATGCCAATGTCTTGCTGGACCAAGAACCATCATTTCAGTCTTATCAGAGTTCAGAAGTAGAAAGTTGCTAGACATCCAACTTCTCACTGATGCGAGACAGTCCTGTAAAGATTTTATGTGGACAGGATTTCCAGCAGCTATCGGCATATACAACTGAGTATCATCAGCATAACAATGAAAAGCAACCCCGAAACGCCGCAAAATGTTCCCAAGGGGTGCCATATACAGGGAAAAAAGCAGGGGACCCAGAACGGATCCCTGCGGAACCCCGAACTTCATGCCCTTAAAGTCAGAGGTAGTGTCATTGCACAAAACACAGTGGGAATGGCCAGACAGATAAGACGTCAGCCACGCAAGAGCAGTTCCAGTAATCTGAAACAGTTTTCTAGCCTATCAAGTACAATATGATGATCAACTGTGTCAAACGCAGCACTGAGATCCAACAACACCAATGCTGTAGTAGTATCTGAGTCCATTGCTCGCAGAAGATCATTAACTACCTTAATAAGTGCTGTTTCTGTGGAGTGATGTCTTCTAAAAGCAGAGTGCAGTGGCTCAAAAAGGTCATTCTCAGTAAGATAGTCCACAAGCTGCCGTGAAACCACCTTTTCCAGAATTTTAGAGCAGAATGATAGATTTGATATCGGCCTATAATTTTTCAATACAACAGGATCAAGATTTGTTTCTTGAGTAGTGGTTTAACCACAGCAGATTTAAAACAATTTGGAACAGATCCAGAGTTTAAAGAAAGGTTAACAATTTCCAGCACAGTCGGCCCAAGAATGGGCCAAAGATCCTTAAACAATTTTGTTGGTATAGGATCAAATAAGCAAGCTGTGCTTCTAGTAGACATCACGAGTTTCATCAGCACACCATGTGAGATACTGTTAAATTCCGTGAATCTAGGTAGCACCTCAGTGGTAGTCCCCAGGTCAGTAGCTGAATACAATGACTGGACCAAAGTATGCTGAGATGTGCTCAACCTAATATCTTCTATTTTCTTTTCGAAATAGTCCAGAAAGTCCTGTGCTGAAAAAGGAGAACGACCAACAGGTGGCTGTCCATGAATAAGAAGTGCCACCATGTCAAACAAGAACTCTGAGTTATGCTTGTTTTTGTTGATCAATTCAGAATAATACGCCTGCTTCGTAGCCAATAAAGCATGCTTATAAACTAAAATAGCTTCACGCCACGCAAGGTGAAACACCTCTAGTTTGGAACTACGCCATTTCCGTTCCAACCCTCTAGCTTTCTGACTAAGGTCACGCAAATAACTGTTAAATAACTGTTGAACCAAGGTGTCTGTGCTTTGGGAGGCCTATAGACAGTGACAATGTAACTGTAGCTGATTTCCAGTTTTATGACCTTGAGAGTACTTAGCATCATGGGCATAACGGAGAATCAGATGCTCAAATGAATTATATTTATGACCCCCCACAGTTAATAAAGTAAACCTGGATTTATAAATAAAAGCAACACCCCCACCTTTCCTCACATCACGTGAAACGTGACTAAAAGTGTACTCCGGTGGGCAGGCCTCATTCAGAGGAAGGACAGCTGTGGATTTAAGCCAGATTTCACATAATCCAAGCATATCCAGACGATGATCCACAATTAAGTCATTCACCAGCAGTGACTTCACAGACAATGATCTGATGTTAATGAGACCCAAACTAAGGATCTTGGTGGGATCAGCAGATTTTAACGAAGTCATGCGGAAGTTCTGCTCCTCAGCAGCCAGTGATGCAGCATGTTTCAGCGGCCGGAGGAGCTCAGGTGAAACGCCGCGTCTGCAAGCCCGCAGACGACAGCACCAGCGTAAAAACCGCAGCCCAGCAAGAGGCAGCAGCAGCAAGCTGTGGCACAAACGGGCACAGCTTTAGCGGAGCCGGTCCGGTCATCGGAGAGGACAGTCCAGGAACAACAGGACGAATCCAGCAGCCTCTCGTGCGCAGCACACGCTCCCACGCCCAAAAATATTGTCCATCCCACAGGAGGCGAGGATCAGACCCTCTAGTGAAGGCTGCCAGGTAAAACTTAAATTTCACTGATGCACCGCTCTGCTTTCCGCGCCTTCTAAAGCGCCTCCTCCGAAGAGGAGCGCAAGGAAAACGGAGCAGGTGGAGCGGGACGTCCGCGAGCACAGGTGGCAGAGCAGGTCCTCCCAGCCCAGACCCAGATGACAGCAGCGGCTCATAAAGAGCATTGATGTCCAAGAGAGACTGACGATTATACACAAGCAAGGCAGAGGTGTCCCGGCAGAACACACACAGCAAAAACACAGCAACAAATAACAAAAAACTTGACGAGCGGTAGAGACAGGGCTGACGCATGCCAAACACACAGGTGCCATCTTGCCACCTCACTTCCTCTTGCCACCTCACTTCATCAAAAAAAAAAAAAAAATGGTCCTACTTCTTTTACACATTAAATAAGTTTGGTCTGGGAACAATCTTCATAAACTGGATTAAAATCCTGTATAAAAGATCTCTCTCAGCAGTACTCACAAATGGATTGCATTCATCCTACTTTGCCATATTTAGAGGAACAAGACAGAGGTGCTCCTTGTCACCCTTGCTCTAGAACCTTTGGGAGTGGCTATCAGAGAGAATGATAGCGTTCGAATTCAGTAGTTTTTCGGGCTACAAGATAAATTTTACCAAGTCTGAGGCTATGCCTTTGGGCCTTTTTAACTTGCATCAAGCTTCTGTGAGATCTTTTCCCTTCAAATGGTCTCCGGAGGGTTTTACTTACTTGGGAATACACGTAACTCCTAAATTTGAGCAGATGTACAAAGCAAACGTTCCCCCTCTGTTTGACTGCATTTGGCTTGACCTGGAGAGATGGAACACACTTCCTATTTCCTGGATGGGCCGAATCACATTACTAAAAATGAATGTTCTCCCCCAGGTTACTCTACCCACTTCAAATGGTACCGGTCATGCTGTCTCAGACAATTAAACAGTTACGTAATTGGCTTAGTTCCTTTATTTGGTCTAAAAGAAAGGCACGCCTCAAGATGGCCATGCCATGCTGCCCCTCAGTAGAGGGGGTATTAGATCTTCCAGACAAAAAAATGACCTGCTGAGCAAACATTTATGAATCATAGCCAAATGGGTGTAACCCTATTGTTTCTCAGAAAGATCCAATCCATAAGGCTTGCTTGCTCTAATCTGGTTACTCTTACTACAGCTACAGCATGGCGGAGAGTAAGAAGCCTAGAACTGACAGGTTCCTGGACAGGAACTGAACAAAATATTTTCAACCAATCTGAACTGCAACCCCTTGTTTTTGTTGCTTGGGTTAAATTACCCTATTGTCACCGACAAATTACATAAGAAACAGTACCGAATGCTCACTTTTTGTGCCAGAAAGTGTTTGCTTATTAATTGGATTTCATACCATATTCCCAATAGGACACAATGGCTTAAGACTGTTATCACTTATGTTTCCCTGGACTATCTCACATGCCAACTACACCACAAGAATGATGTCTTACATAAGACTTGGGAACTTTTCACAACATACATGGGACTGGAAATTTCATCAGTTGTTAAACACCCATTTGTATTTTGAACTGAAAACATGTCACTATCAGTACGGACCTCTGTTTGTTTGTTGGTTGGTTGGTTTGTTCATCACGTTACTTATTCTATTTCTGTTTATTGTCTCTTTGCATGACAGTGTGTATAAAATTAAAATGGCAATAAACATATTTTGGAAAAAAAACATCACAACTCAAGACAGTCCTATCTCAGTTATATTATTTATGATTCATATTTCTTTTTCATTGTCTATATAACAGATGTCATAGACTGGTCCAAATAAAGCAAGACGTTGTGGGCTGCCTGCTCTGTTCCTCCTCCTGCTGCACAAGGACCGCCTCTACCACGCTCCATCGAGTCCTCCCCTGACACGACAGCTCCTCCTGCTGGTGAGCCTATGCAGCTCGGCAGGGCTAAATTGCCCCCTGAAGAACGACAACGGAGACTGGCTGCTGGGGACTGTCTCTATTGTAGTGCTAAGGGGCATAGCCTTCGCACATGCCCTGTTCAGCCAAAAGCCAATGCTCAACCGTAGGATCCGGGCTGCGAGTGAGCCAAGCTAAATTCATGGATGTGGGTTCCTGCTGCACTCAAATCCTGGCCACTCTTTGTTTTGGCAGTGAAACACTTTCGGTTCCGGCGCTCATTGACACGGGAGCCGAAGGTGATTTCATTGACGCTGGTTTTGCTTCCAAGGCTAGGTTGCCACTTGAGGCACTTCCTTCCTCACTGTGCATGCTTTAGATGGCACGCCCCTTCCTACCATCACTCACCGCACCGCTCCAGTCACTTTAGTGGTGTCAGGTAATCACAGTTTTATGTTATCCCATCTTCATCCCCCTTGGTTCTAGGCCACCCTTGGATTTTCAAACACAATCCCGGAATTGATTGGCAGTCCGGGGTTATCACTCGATGGAGTGAAGCCTGTCACAGGGGGTGTCTTAGTTCCTCGGTCCCCCCCAGCGTGGAGGTCAAGGACCAGGTCCATTCACCTCCCAATTTGTCGTTAGTTCCTCCTGAGTACCACGACCTTGGTGAAGTGTTCAGTAAGGATTGTGCTCTCTCACTTCCTCCTCACTGTCCATATGACTGCGCCATTGACTTGTTTCCTGGCACCCCGCTACCTTTGGGTAGACTGTATAACCTCTCCGACTCAGAACGCGAGTCAATGGAGACCTACATCCGGGACTCCTTAGCCGCTGGGCTGATCCGACCTTCTTCATCACCCCTAGGGGCAGGCTTCTTCTTTGTTGGTAAGAAGGACAGTTTCCTTCACCCTGCATTGATTTCTGGGGGCTAAAGCCATCACGGTCCGCAACCGGTACCCACTACCACTTCTTGATTCGGCGTTTAGCTCCTTGCATGGGGCGACCATATTTACCAAATTGGACCTCCGCAATGCTTACCACCTGGTGTGTGTCAAGGAGGGGGGCGAGTGGAAAACCACCTTTAATATACCTTTAGGACATTTTGAGTACCTGGTCATGCCGTTCGGTCTCACCAACGCACCTGCCACCTTCCAAGCACTCATCAACGATGTGCTGCATGACTTTCTAAATCAGTTTGTTTTTGGTTACCTGGACGACATCCTAAATTTCTCACCGAACCTTCAAGCCCACACCAAACATGTTCGCCTGGTACTCCAGCGACTGATAGAGAACAGGTTATTCGTCAAGGCAGAAAATGTGACTTCAACCTCAACACAGTGTCTTTTTTGGGCTTCATCATTTCTCATAATCAGGTCAAACCTGACCTGGCCAAGGTCAAAGCAGTCATGGACTGGCCAGTTCCGTCCTGTGTAAAGCAATTACAGCAATTCCTGGGATACGCAAATTTCTACCGACGCTTCATTCGCGGTTTTAGTCAGATCACAGCCCCTCTCTCTGCACTCACGTTTTCAAAAATAGATTTTCAGTGGACACCTCAGGCTGACGCCGCCTTTTCTTTGTTAAAAGAATGATTCGCCACCGCACCGATGCTCACACAGCCGGACCCAGACCGCCAGCTCATCGTTGAGGTTGACGCCTTGGACACAGGGTTAGGAGCCGTGTTATCCCAGAGGTCAGAGAAAGACAATTGGGTACATCCGTGCGCTTATTTCTCGCAACGTCTGAACCCCGCTGAGCGAAACTATGACGTGGGTAACCGGGAACTCTTGGCCGTTAAGGAGGCGCTAGCCGAGTGGAGACATTGGCTGGAGGGGGCCACAGCTCGATTCATCGTTTGGACAGACCACCGCAATCTTGAGTACATCCAGTCTGCCAAACGCTTGAACTCCCGGCAAGCATAGTGGTCATTGTTCTTTGGGAGGTTTAACTTTTCCATTTCCTACCATCCGGGCAGCAAAAACACCAATCGAGATGCACTCTCTCTGCACTTTTCTCCCACCAAAGAACCACTCCAGACTCCAGAGATCATCCTTCCTCGATCCATGATTGTGGGGGCACTGACCTGGGATGTCGAGCGAGCCGCCCAGGAAGCCCTCCCCCGCCATCCAGACCCTGGGGGTGGGCCGCCCGGTCGGCTTTTTGTTCCACCTGAGGTACGGTCTCAAGTCCACCAATTCTGTCATTCCTCGAAGCTGTCTTGTCATCCTGGGGCCCACCATACCCTGGACCTCCTCCACCGCCGCTTCTGGTGGCCCTCAGCACAGGCCGATGTGAGAGAATTTGTCCAAGCTTGCTCGGTCTGTGCTTGTGGAAAAACTTCACACCAACCTCCTGCTGGTCTCCTGCAACCTCTCCCGATCCCTGGACACCCTTGGTCACACCTAGGGATGTACTTTGTCACTGGACTACCTTTATCCCAGGGTAACACAGTTGTCCGCACAATCGTGGATCGGTTCTCCAAGGCTGGCCACTTCGTGCCCCTGCCGAAGCTACCAACCGCCCAGGAGACCGCTGACCTGCTAGTCCTCCATGTCGTCCGGCTGCATGGCATTCCTTTGGACATCGTATCTGTCCGGCTCCATCTTCCTCGCTCCTTGCGGATCCACCCGGTGTTCCATGTTTACAGATTAAACCTTGTCCACTCTAGTCCTCTAGTTGGTTTATTAGACCCCATTCCTACCAGGCTGCTCAAGGAAGCCCTACCATTATTTAATGCTTCGATCTTAAATATGATCAATCTATCTTTGTTAGTTGGCTATGTACCACAGGCTTTTAAGGTGGCAGTAATTAAACCATTACTTAAAAAGCCATCACTTGACCCAGCTATCTTAGCTAATTATAGGCCAATCTCCAACCTTCCTTTTCTCTCAAAAATTCTTGAAAGGGTAGTTGTAAAACAGCTAACTGATCATCTGCAGAGGAATGGTCTATTTGAAGAGTTTCAGTCAGGTTTTAGAATTCATCATAGTACAGAAACAGCATTAGTGAAGGTTACAAATGATCTTCTTATGGCCTCGGACAGTGGACTCATCTCTGTGCTTGTTCTGTTAGACCTCAGTGCTGCTTTTGATACTGTTGACCATAAAATTTTATTACAGAGATTAGAGCATGCTATAGGTATTAAAGGTACTGCGCTGCGGTGGTTTGAATCATATTTGTCTAATAGATTACAATTTGTTCATGTAAATGGGAATCTTCTTCACAGACTAAAGTTAATTATGGAGTTCCACAAGGTTCTGTGCTAGGACCAATTTTATTCACTTTATACATGCTTCCCTTAGGCAGTATTATTAGACGGTATTGCTTAAATTTTCATTGTTACGCAGATGATACCCAGCTTTATCTATCCATGAAGCCAGAGGACACACACCAATTAGCTAAACTGCAGGATTGTCTTACAGACATAAAGACATGGATGACCTCTAATTTCCTGCTTTTAAACTCAGATAAAACTGAAGTTATTGTACTTGGCCCCACAAATCTTAGAAACATGGTGTCTAACCAGATCCTTACTCTGGATGGCATTACCCTGACCTCTAGTAATACTGTGAGAAATCTTGGAGTCATTTTTGATCAGGATATGTCATTCAAAGCGCATATTAAACAAATATGTAGGACTGCTTTTTTGCATTTACGCAATATCTCTAAAATCAGAAAGGTCTTGTCTCAGAGTGATGCTGAAAAACTAATTCATGCATTTATTTCCTCTAGGCTGGACTATTGTAATTCATTATTATCAGGTTGTCCTAAAAGTTCCCTAAAAAGCCTTCAGTTAATTCAAAATGCTGCAGCTAGAGTACTGACGGGGACTAGAAGGAGAGAGCATATCTCACCCATATTGGCCTCTCTTCATTGGCTTCCTATTAATTCTAGAATAGAATTTAAAATTCTTCTTCTTACTTATAAGGTTTTGAATAATCAGGTCCCATCTTATCTTTGGGACCTCGTAGTACCATATCACCCCAATAGAGCGCTTCGCTCTCAGACTGCAGGCTTACTTGTAGTTCCTAGGGTTTGTAAGAGTAGAATGGGAGGCAGAGCCTTCAGCTTTCAGGCTCCTCTCCTGTGGAACCAGCTCCCAATTCAGATCAGGGAGACAGACACCCTCTCTACTTTTAAGATTAGGCTTAAAACTTTCCTTTTTGCTAAAGCTTATAGTTAGGGCTGGATCAGGTGACCCTGAACCATCCCTTAGTTATGCTGCTATAGACTTAGACTGCTGGGGGGTTCCCATGATGCACTGTTTCTTTCTCTTTTTGCTCTGTATGCACCACTCTGCATTTAATCATTAGTGATCGATCTCTGCTCCCCTCCACAGCATGTCTTTTTCCTGGTTCTCTCCCTCAGCCCCAACCAGTCCCAGCAGAAGACTGCCCCTCCCTGAGCCTGGTTCTGCTGGAGGTTTCTTCCTGTTAAAAGGGAGTTTTTCCTTCCCACTGTAGCCAAGTGCTTGCTCACAGGCGGTCGTTTTGACCGTTGGGGTTTTACATAATTATTGTATGGCCTTGCCTTACAATATAAAGCGCCTTGGGGCAACTGTTTGTTGTGATTTGGCGCTATATAAAAAAATTGATTGATTGATTGATTGATAGTCCTCTGTGTCCTCCTGCTCCTCCGCCACCCCCTGCCCGGATGGTGGACAGTCATCCAACCTGTAACGTCCGGAAGATCTTATACGTACGCTGTCAGGGGCGGGGCTTCCAGTACCTGGTAGACTGGGAGGGCTATGGCCCTGAAGAACGCTCCTGGGTCAGGTGGTGGCTCATCCTGGACCCTTCCATCATCAATGACTTCTACCGGGACCATCCTGATCGCCCTGGTCGTCCTGGTAGGTTGCCTGGGGGCTCCCATGGGGGGGGGTGTAATTAGGTTGTAATTATCTTTTTTATATGTTACATCTACCACTAAGGATGGGACCAATCCGATCCAGAATTGGTAGCGGCTTCCGATACCAGTGTAATTCAAGTATCGGAAAATGCCGATACAACCTGTGGCGTTTTCTGATACAGTCACTTGCCCAGTTCCAGATCATTGCCAGTTCCGGATCACTGCTGTAGTATTTACGCTGCCATTTTTCGTAATCAGTGCAAATAAGCTAATACAAACGATCACAAGCTTGACTGGTTCCAGTCACCCTTGTGATCAGCAGAGGAATCAAAACATCTGGTGTCTGTGGTGTGCGCGCTTTTTCTCACTCACTCATTCCTGCAAGTGTGAAAGTGACGATCTCTATTAAGTAGCAAAGGTGAGTTAGCCATTCAGTATCATTGGTTCTAGAGTGGGAAAATACTTACTTACTTGGGTAGAAAATGTCAGTGTGTTATGTCTTGCTGTTTAATTGCTGCATGCATTTATCTCTGATGTGAAAATTTGCCGGTTGTGGATCACTGAAACAGCAGCCTCGTGTCAGTACTTGTGAGCCATGTGGACTTTGGGGGTCATCTCAGCATCACGAATGGGCATGAATGTGGGGGCTTTTATTTTTTAATTTGAGAGAAATCTCACCTCTACACCTTTAAAACCCTCCTTAGCTCTCCATCTCTAACAATATAAGGTGCGAAATGATAGCAAGTTGGGGCATCTTGTGCCATCCTGACCCACTTCATTGAGTTAAAAGCTTAGGGGGAGATGTCAAAATCCAAGAATGTTTATTACCACAGATTTTATTTTATCTTCATTTATTAAGGAATGCCACCCAATTTGAGTAAACAACATTTTTTGCTCGTAAAAATGTATAACAGTGCCTTTCGGAACTAAGTAATCCAGAGTTCCTCATGGGAGCCTCGCTGATGATGCATTTCAAAATTTACGGGTTATTTTACACTTGAAACTTTGCGCTTCCAGATGGCGAGAGTGAGAGGGAGGGAGATAGAGCGAGAGAGGGAGGGAGGGAGAGAGAGAGACAGAAAGAGCGAGCAAGAGAGGGAGAGGACTTTTTTTCTGCTCCAACACTTGCTTTGACAATGTAAATGTATGTTTCAATTGAAATTGAATTGAGAGAGAGCGAGACAGAGGGAGAGAGACAACTTAATTTTTAATTTTTACTCTAACACTTGCTTTGAAAATGTAAACATGTTTCCCATATCAGTAAAGCTCCACTGAAATTGAGAAGGAGAAAGACAGAGACGGACACACAGAGAGGGTGCTCTCTTGTCTCTTAAGTCTATAAAAATAAGTCTATAAACGTCTAGAAATGAAAGTACTTAATTCTTTCAGCAAAACATCATACTGAGACTTCCATCTTAGATGTACCTTCTGGTAAATTGTAGCTGAAGTTTCAGGTCTAATTTTTAAGAAAATCCTCCTCTAAACTCATCATCATGAAGCTGTATAACTGGGAATACAAAATATCCTCATAAAATCAACTTTAATGATATTAAAGCAAATAGAGCTCTGGTATCGGAATCATATCTGTATTGGCAGATAGACAAATTCAGGTATCGGGATCCGATCAGAAGTGCATCGGTGCATCCCTAATTACCACACAACAACAGCAACAACGGTAGCAGTTACAATAGTTACATCTTTTGAAGATGGTGCTGTCGATTCAGCAGCCTGTTATTTCAACTCTGCCCCCTCTTTTCCTACTTTCGCTATTATTAATACTTTTCAATAGTGATTTATTGTTTTTATTTGTAGTGGGTGGTACCCTGTGCAAGTGTGCACATGGGAAACCCACTTTTGTAACTCTTGTGCTTAGCTTTCTGCTTGTTTCGGCACTTTTTAAGGCAGCAGGGGGAAATCCCTTTGTCTCCGGCTCCGGACGCCCCATTGTTTACATCCAGGATCAGCTGCTTGGACTAAGAGACTCTATGTACAGTGGGCCGGGTCTCCACTATGCTGAGCACCTGGACATACCTGCAGACATACGAAGTAGACGGAGAGGCTGCAGGGGTTGCCGGACGAAGCGGAGAAGGACTTATATTCCCTCTGTGGTCATGGGGAATGTAAGGTCTCTCCACAACAAGACCAAGGAGCTAGCAGTGCTAACATGTTTCCAGAGGCTGTATAAGGGCTGCAGTCTCATGTGCTTCACGGAGACGTGGTTGGATGACATGTACCGGACTCTGTTATTAACATGGACGGCTTCACACTCATCCGCGCGGACTGGACATTGGTGGAGAGCAGGAAGAAAAGAGGAGGGGGTCTCGCCGTTTATGTGAGTGAGAGATGGTGCAACGCAGCTCATGTTCACGTGAAGGATCAGATCTGCTCCTCGGACGTGGAGCTAATCGCGGTGAGCATGAGGAGTTTGGAAATGTGATTGCACTCTGCGCTTATATTCCTCCCTCTTTAGACGCCACCGGTGCCTGTGAGCGGATCCACATTACAGTGACACGGCTGCAGACACAACACCCTGGCACCCTCCTCCTCATCACCGAGGACTTTAACGACGCCTCCCACTCCGCCAATCTCCCCATGTTCACCCGGTACGTCACGTGTAAAACCAGGGACAATAGAATACTGTACCTTTTTTATGCCAATGTGGAGGACACTTACACCTCCACCCCCTCCCCCCGCTCGGATCATAGTCTTGTCTACCTGCTCCCCCAATACATACCCAGGGTGAGAAGGGAGCGAGTCCATAAAAGGTCGGTGAAACTCTGGACTGAAGAGGCCACTGAGAGGCTGAGGGACTGATTCAGAACCACAGGCTGGAACATGTTTCAAAACTCTCACGGTGAAGACATCAACGGGCTGACCCAGTGTGTCACTGACTACATGAACTTCTGTGTGGAAAGCACTGTGCCTACCCAGGGGGTATGGAGCTTTCCCAACAACCGCCCCTGGGGGACCCCTGAGCTGAAGGTCCGGATGAACCAGAAGAAGAGGGCTTTCAACTCGGGAGACAGAGAGGAGCAGCGTAGAGTCCAACAGGAACTCCAGTGGACGATCCAGCCAAGCAAGAAGGAGTAAGAAGGAAGACTGAGGAGCAGCTGGCCCAGAACAAAGTCAGGGACGTGTGGAGAGGCCTCAAGACCGCCTCCGGATTTGGGCAGGTGGAGATTCTCGGTTTGCAGAGAAGCTAAACAGTTACTTTAAACGTTTTGGATCCTCCACACCTGCCCCCCTGCCTGCTCCTGGCTCTCCACACGTCTCCAGCAGCCAGCCCTGCAGTCCCTCTGACCCCCCACCTTCTTCCCCCTGGTCACCTCCACTGCACCCCAGACTTTGTTCCTCCTCTCCCCGGACTGTATTCAGCACCAGCCCACCTCAGCTCACACCTCAGCAAACCCACCCCACTGTGACTCCAACCGAGGTGAGAGGCCAGCTCCTGCAGCTGAAGCAGAGGAAAGTAGCAGGACCTAATGAGATCTCCCCGAGGATGCTGAGGACCTGTGCAGATGAGCTCTATGAGGTCCTCAGCCACATCTTCAACAAGAGCCTCAGCCTGGGGGTGGTCCCCACCCTGTGGAAGAACTTCTGTGTGGTCCCGGTTCCCAAAACACTGCACCAAGGAACCGGCCCACTACAGACCAGTTGTTCTGACCTCCCACCTCATGAAGACCATGGAGTGGCTCGTCCTGTCTCACCTCCGCACCATGGTGAGCGACATCCTGGACCCACTGCAGTTCGCCTACAGGCCCAACATCGGGGTAGATGACGCTGTCATCTACCTGCTGCAGTGGGCGCTCAATCACCTGGAGACCGGCGGGAGCACTGTGAGAGTCATGTTCGTGGATTTCTCCAGCGCTCTCAACACCATCAGACCAGCGCTGCTGCGGGGAAGCTGGAGGACATAGAAATGGATGGACACATTGCCGCCTGGACCATCCACTACCTCACTGACCGCCCGCAGTACGTGCGGCTGCACGGCTGTCAGTCTGAGGTGGTAAGGTGCAGCACCGGGGCCCCCCAGGGCACCATCCTCTCACCTTTCCTTTTCACCCTTTACTCCTTGGACTTCACCTACAACACGGACAGCTGCCATCTCCAGAAGTTCACTGATGACTCCGCCATTGTGGGTCATGTGTCTGAGGGGAACAAGCTGGAGTACCAGTTGGTCATCACAGACTTTGTGGACTGGTGTGAGCGCAACCATTTGTGTCTCAGCACCAGTAAGACGAAGGAGGAAATCACCACCTCACCCACCGGTGAACATCCAGGGGGAGGACATAGAGACTGTGAACAGTTTCAAATACCTAGGTGTTCATCTCAACAACAAACTGGACTGGACTGGAGACTGAGATCCTTTGGAGTGAGCAGGCCTCTGCTTAAAACTTTCTCTGACTCTGTTGTAGCCTCTGCTGTCCTCTATGCTGCCGTCTGTTGGGCCCCGAGCAGCACAGAGCAGGAAATAAAGAGACTGAACAAGCTGGTCAGGGAGTCCAGCTCTGTCCTGGGCTATCCTCTGGACTCTTTGGAGGAGGTGGCTGAGAGGAGGGTGTTAGCCAAGTTCCAATCCATCATGGACAACTCCTCTCACCCTCTGCACCGTACTGTTGTGGAGCTGACAGCTCCTTCAGTGACAGACTGAGGCACCCTCAGTGCAAGAAGGAACAATACCGCACGTCGTTCCTCCCTGCTGCTGTCAGGCTGTGCATTAACACTGAAATAACCACATGCAATAATATGTCCACAAATCATGTGCAATAGCAATTTTTTAGAAATTCTAGCACTAGTGCCACCTTATCACATCTAAACTCCACTCTCCACTTCACTTATTGTATATAAGATACCCCTATCTCATTGACTTATTTAATTGTATTGTTACAAGTATTATTATTATTGCTTATCTTTGCACACGCTGTTTGATGCACATTTTATTCTACTCGCACTCATCTTGTGTGTTTACTAAGAGCTGATGTAATGTGAATTTCTCCACTGTGAGATCAATAAAGTCTTATCTTATCTTATCTTATCTAACAACTACTACTGCTACCAGTACATGCTTTTGCATGAAAACATCACGAAAGCAAGAAAAGCAAGCATTGTGTCTGGAGTTTTCTTTATTGGTTTGCTGGCTGTCTAGCAGCACACAGATACATGTGAGGACAGCACAGATGGGATTCTGTCCTCCTTCTGGGACTCATCATCATCTTCTTCTTCTTCTTTTTCTTCTTCTTCTTCTTCTTCTTCGGGACTGAGTGTTGCCATCTGACAGTGCTTGAGTTATCACACCTATCTCTGTACCTTCCTCATCTTCCTCATCTTCCTCTGAGGGGCATCTGCTTACTTCACTCTCCAACATCTCCTCAGACTCCTCAATGCACAGCATTTGGACTAAAACGAGAAGTTCACGTAGAGCCGAGGATATGCTCATCGGATTTTCATCATCGACCAGCTGCTGGGATATAGTGTAGGCAGTGAGAAGGATGAGCTCCGCTGCCCGTTGACGAAGTAGAGCATCAGGTGAGCCCTGTTCCTTATCTAGAAGATAAGACAGGTGGAAAAGAGAGAAACAAAAAGTAAGATGTTAAAACAACCACAGCTGATAAACCCAAATTTAACATCTACTTTTGCTTGGCTACTTGTACCTTCTTCATCCAGCTTTGGTGGGCTGTCTTCACTAGGAAGGGATTCTTCTTCTGGAGGATCTTCACCTTCCTCAGTAGGACTTCTGCAGTCCTCATCCTCCTCCGACACACATAACCCCTCTACTGTGGGAGACAGTTAACATATAAACTCACCAATTCATGAATTAATTGATAAAGCCAAATTTAACATCTACTTTTGCTTGGTTTCTACTCATACCTTCTTTGTCCAGCATTGGTGGACTGTCTTCACTAGGAAGGGATTCTTCTTCTGGAGGAGCATCACCTCCCTCAATTGGGCTTCTGCAGTCCTCATCCTCCTCAGACACACATAACCCCTCTACTGTAGGAGACAGTGAACATATAAAACTCATCAATTCATAAATTTATTGATAAACCCAAATTTAACATCTACTTTTGCTTGGTTTCTACTCGTACCTTCTTCGTCCAGTATTGGTGGGCTGTCTTCACTAGGAAGGGATTCTTCTAGAGGATCATCACCTCCCTCAATGGGACTTCTGCAGTCCTCATCCTCCTCAGACACACATAACCCCTCTACTGTAGGAGACAGTGAACATATAAAACTCATCAATTCATAAATTTATTGATAAACCCAAATTTAACATCTACTTTTGCTTGGTTTCTACTCGTACCTTCTTCGTCCAGTATTGGTGGGCTGTCTTCACTAGGAAGGGATTCTTCTAGAGGATCATCACCTCCCTCAATGGGACTTCTGCAGTCCTCATCCTCCTCAGACACACATAACACCTCTACTGTGGGAGACAGTTAACATATAAACTTACCAATTCATAAATTTATTGATAAACCCAAATCGAACAGCTGACTGTGCTTGGGTTATCATACCGTTCTCAGTGGAAGGGATGCTGTCCTCCTTTTGGGACACATCTGAACAAGCTTCTTCTTGTTGTTCTTCTTCTTCCATGGGACTTAGCGTTGCTTCTCCTGTCATACCTTCCAGCATTTGGACCAAAATGAGAAGTTCTTGTTGAGCTGAGGATATGCTCATCGGATTCTCATCATCGACCAGCTGCTGGCATACAGTCTGGACAGTGTTAAGGATGAGCATTCCTGCCTGAAGACGAACTACAGCATCAAGTGAGACCTGTTCCTTATCTAGAAGATAAGACAGATGGAAAAGAGAGAAACAAAAAGTAAGATGTAAAAACAACCACAGCTGATAAACCCAAATTTAACATCTACTTTTTCTTGGCTTCTACTTGTACCTTCTTCATCCAGCTTTGGTGGGCTGTCTTCTTTGGGAAGGGATTCTTCTTCTGGAGGATCTTCACCTTCCTCAATAGGACTTCTGCAGTCCTCATCCTCCTCCGACACACATAACCCCTCTACTGTGGAAGACAGTTAACATATAAACTTACCAATTCATAAATTAATTAATAAAGCCAAATTTAACATCTACTTTTGCTTGGTTTCTACTCGTACCTTCTTCATCCAGCATTGGTGGGCTGTCTTCACTAGGAAGGGATTCTTCTTCTGGACCATCATCATCTCCCTCAATGGGACTTCTGCAGTCCTCATCCTCCTCAGACACACATAACCCCTCTACTGTGGGAGACAGTTAACATATAAACTTACCAGTTCATACATTTATTGATAAACCCAAATCGAACAGCTGACTGTGCTTGGGTTATCATACCTTTCTCAGTGGAAGGGATGCTGTCCTCCTTTTGGGACTCATCTGAAGAAGCTTCTTCTTGTTGTTCTTCTTCTTCCATGGGACTTAGCGTTGCTTCTCCTGTCATACCTTCCAGCATTTGGACTAAAATGAGAAGTTCTTGTTGAGCTGAGGATATGCTCATCGGATTCTCATCATCGACCAGCTGCTGGCATACAGTCTGGGCAGTGTCGATGAGCACTGCTGCCCGATGACGAAGTAGAGCATCAAGTGAGACCTGTTCCTTATCTAGAAGATAAGAGATGGAAAAGAGAGAAACAAAAAGTAAGATGTAAAAACAACCACAGCTGATAAACCCAAATTTAACATCTACTTTTTCTTGGCTTCTACTTGTACCTTCTTCATCCAGCTTTGGTGGGCTGTCTTCTTTGGGAAGGGATTCTTCTTCTGGAGGATCTTCACCTTCCTCAACAGGATTTCTGCAGTCCTCATCCTCCTCCGACACACATAACCCCTCTACTGTGGAAGACAGTTAACATATAAACTTACCAATTCATAAATTAATTAATAAAGCCAAATTTAACATCTACTTTTGCTTGGCTTCTACTCGTACCTTCTTCATCCAGCATTGGTGGGCTGTCTTCACTAGGAAGGGATTCTTCTTCTGGACCATCATCATCTCCCTCAATGGGACTTCTGCAGTCCTCATCCTCCTCAGACACACATAACCCCTCTACTGTGGAAGACAGTTAACATATAAACTTACCAATTCATAAATTAATTAATAAAGCCAAATTTAACATCTACTTTTGCTTGGTTTCTACTCGTACCTTCTTCATCCAGCATTGGTGGGCTGTCTTCACTAGGAAGGGATTCTTCGTCTGGACCATCATCATCTCCCTCAATGGGACTTCTGCAGTCCTCATCCTCCTCAGACACACATAACCCCTCTACTGTGGGAGACAGTTAACATATAAACTTACCAGTTCATACATTTATTGATAAACCCAAATCGAACAGCTGACTGTGCTTGGGTTATCATACCTTTCTCAGTGGAAGGGATGCTGTCCTCCTTTTGGGACTCATCTGAAGAAGCTTCTTCTTGTTGTTCTTCTTCTTCCATGGGACTTAGCGTTGCTTCTCCTGTCATACCTTCCAGCATTTGGACTAAAATGAGAAGTTCTTGTTGAGCTGAGGATATGCTCATCGGATTCTCATCATCGACCAGCTGCTGGCATACAGTCTGGGCAGTGTTAAGGATGAGCACTGCTGCCCGATGACGAAGTAGAGCATCAAGTGAGACCTGTTCCTTATCTAGAAGATAAGACAGATGGAAAAGAGAGAAACAAAAAGTAAGATGTAAAAACAACCACAGCTGATAAACCCAAATTTAACATCTACTTTTTCTTGGCTTCTACTTGTACCTTCTTCATCCAGCTTTGGTGGGCTGTCTTCTTTGGGAAGGGATTCTTCTTCTGGAGGATCTTCACCTTCCTCAACAGGATTTCTGCAGTCCTCATCCTCCTCCGACACACATAACCCCTCTACTGTGGAAGACAGTTAACATATAAACTTACCAATTCATAAATTAATTAATAAAGCCAAATTTAACATCTACTTTTGCTTGGTTTCTACTCGTACCTTCTTTGTCCAGTATTGGTGGGCTGTCTTCACTAGGAAGGGATTCTTCTAGAGGATCATCACCTCCCTCAATGGGACTTCTGCAGTCCTCATCCTCCTCAGACACACATAACACCTCTACTGTGGGAGACAGTTAACATATAAACTTACCAATTCATAAATTTAGTGATAAACCCAAATCGAACAGCTGACTGTGCTTGGGTTATCATACCGTTCTCAGTGGAAGGGATGCTGTCCTCCTTTTGGGACACATCTGAACAAGCTTCTTCTTGTTGTTCTTCTTCTTCCATGGGACTTAGCGTTGCTTCTCCTGTCATACCTTCCAGCATTTGGACCAAAATGAGAAGTTCTTGTTGAGCTGAGGATATGCTCATCGGATTCTCATCATCGACCAGCTGCTGGCATACAGTCTGGGCAGTGTTAAGGATGAGCATTGCTGACCGAAGACGAAGTACAGCATCAAGTGAGACCTGTTCCTTATCTAGAAGATAAGACAGATGGAAAAGAGAGAAACAAAAAGTAAGATGTAAAAACAACCACAGCTGATAAACCCAAATTTAACATCTACTTTTTCTTGGCTTCTACTTGTACCTTCTTCATCCAGCTTTGGTGGGCTGTCTTCTTTGGGAAGGGATTCTTCTTCTGAAGGATCTTCACCTTCCTCAATAGGACTTCTGCAGTCCTCATCCTCCTCCGACACACATAACCCCTCTACTGTGGAAGACAGGTAACATATAAACTTACCAATTCATAAATTAATTAATAAAGCCAAATTTAACATCTACTTTTGCTTGGTTTCTACTCGTACCTTCTTCATCCAGCATTGGTGGGCTGTCTTCACTAGGAAGGGATTCTTCTTCTGGACCATCATCATCTCCCTCAATGGGACTTCTGCAGTCCTCATCCTCCTCAGACACACATAACCCCTCTACTGTGGTAGATAGTTAACATATAAACTTACCAGTTCATAAATTAATTAATAAAGCCAAATTTAACATCTACTTTTGCTTGGTTTCTACTCGTACCTTCTTTGTCCAGCATTGGTGGGCTGTCTTCACTAGGAAGGGATTGTTCTTCTGGAGGATCATCACCTCCCTCAATGGGACTTCTCCAGTCCTCATCCTCCTCAGACACACATAACCCCTCTACTGTGGGAGACAGTTAACATATAAACTTACCAGTTCATAAATTTATTGATAAACCCAAATCGAACAGCTGACTGTGCTTGGGTTATCATACCTTTCTCAGTGGAAGGGATGCTGTCATCCTTTTGGGACTCATCTGAAGAAGCTTCTTCTTGTTGTTCTTCTTCTTCCATGGGACTTAGCGTTGCTTCTCCTGTCATACCTTCCAGCATTTGGACCAAAATGAGAAGTTCTTGTTGAGCTGAGGATATGCTCATCGGATTCTCATCATCGACCAGCTGCTGGCATACAGTCTGGACAGTGTTAAGGATGAGCATTGCTGCCCGAAGACGAAGTACAGCATCAAGTGAGACCTGTTCCTTATCTAGAAGATAAGACAGATGGAAAAGAAAGAAACAAAAAGTAAGATGTAAAAACAACCACAGCTGATAAACCCAAATTTAACATCTACTTTTGCTTGGTTTCTACTCGTACCTTCTTCATCCAGCATTGGTGGGCTGTCTTCACTAGGAAGGGATTCTTCTTCTGGACCATCATCATCTCCCTCAATGGGACTTCTGCAGTCCTCATCCTCCTCAGACACACATAACCCCTCTACTGTGGGAGATAGTTAACATATAAACTTACCAATTCATAAATTAATTAATAAAGCCAAATTTAACATCTACTTTTGCTTGGTTTCTACTCGTACCTTCTTCATCCAGCATTGGTGGGCTGTCTTCACTAGGAAGGGATTGTTCTTCTGGAGGATCATCACCTCCCTCAGTGGGACTTCTGCAGTCCTCATCCTCCTCAGACACACATAACCCCTCTACTGTGGGAGACAGTTAACATATAAACTTACCAGTTCATAAATTTATTGATAAACCCAAATCGAACAGCTGACTGTGCTTGGGTTATCATACCTTTCTCAGTGGAAGGGATGCTGTCCTCCTTTTGGGAGTTAGGTGAGACCTGTTCCTTATCTAGAAGATAAGACAGATGAAAAAGAGAGAAACAAAAAGTTAGATGTAAAAACAACCACAGCTGATAAACCCAAATTTTAACAGCTAATTTTACTTGGCTTCTACTTGTACCTTCTTCATCCAGCATTGGTGGGCTGTCTTTACTCGGAAGGGATTCTTCTTCTGGAGGTGCAGTGTCTGAATCCAGTTCACTTTCCACCTCAGGTGAGCAGACGTTTACAGAGTCACTGTCAGCATCTTCCTCCAGAGGAGAATCCAGAGATGCCACTTCAGGACCATCTGACATAGAATTTCCACTGTCCAAACTAAACAAGAAACACGTGACAAAGTTTTCACTTAAGACTGGAAATTTGAGGTATAACTTAAAGTTAAAATGAAAGTTATCAGAGGGATGATGCATTTGCTGCACGCTCCCGGACCACCTAAATCCTCAAATATCCCAAAACAAGAGCTGTGATTACCAATTTGTAAACAGTTTGAGAAACACTTTTGAGCTAAAATATATTGTTTTTAAAAGTGATATGTTACGAATATACTCAGACAACAGTGGTCGCAGCTCACTCGTGGTCCACAGACCAATCTTTAGGAAACACTCATTCATCTAGGCTTAATGGTGGATGAGATATACAGAAAAGGGTGTTTCCTGGACCATGTTTTCATTGACCTTGACCTTTAGCCAGATCTTTTAAAAATCTAATCACCTCTTGAAATCTGTAATATTTCTACCAATTATGAAGGACACCCGTCCAGATGTTTTTGAGTTATCCTGTCCACTGACACGTCAGTGAAAACAACATATTTCCAATTTGCTGTCCTTATTTTGTTATAAGAAGAGTTTTTTTTTCTTTAAAGTAGTCATGTGACATATCAGGCCTCTGAACAGCAAGTAATATTTTCTGTTAAAACTACAGATAATGAGGTCATGTGTCCTTTAAAATAAAAGTAAATTGGTGTGTCCCTAATCCTCTCTTTTGGACTGATGAAAAAAACATAAAAAAGGTAAATAACAGGAAATATTCACTGCATAAGTCAACCACTGCTTTCTAAACGTATGACATGACTCCCACCTAGTGGTCATCCTGCAAACATGTAACCTTTGAGCTTTATGTTGAGGATTTATGGCACGTTTTCTAAAATGCAGAACATAAATCCAGTTTAGAAAAGCCCCTATGAACTCACATTCAGACAGATTTCTACAGCTGTTGATACGTAACGTGTGTGGAGAACAGCTGACAGGTGTTTATGTGAATGTAACAAGCGAACCTGGGCGATGGAGAAGCTGGACGATCAATCACAGACCGGTCACTTGAAGGACTCTGCAGACACTCCAGGCTTTTGTCTTCATCTGATTCTCCTGAGAGCTGCTGCTGTTCCTTTTTGGACATAATAAAATGACACCTTTGTTATTTCTTTGGACTCATTTTAACAATTTCAGATGTCACATGGATTTGGTCTAATGGTGTGATCATGTACTTATTGAGTTATACCTCTTCAACAGGAGAAGGTGATGGTGTATGTGGGACTTCCTCGTCCTCATGCTCGTCCTCTAGCCAAAGCCTGCTGTCGGTCTCTTCTTGTTCTTTATTTACAGGAACCACACGTGGCTTAGGAGCAAAATGTTTCACTGCTTCTCGCTGCTTCCTGTAGAGTTCTTGCAGTCTTTGTCTTCTCATCTCGGCCTGCTCTCTCTGTGACGTCTCCTTTTTCATTTTCTCTTCAGTTTGTCGTCTCATCATTTCTTTCCTTTTCCGGACAATGAACATTTGAACTGCGACTACATCATATGGTTTTTTCTTCATGTCATCTGTTCAACATTTACAAAAAGACAAGATGTTACAAATGGCAACAAGTAAATTTGAAGTATAGTTCTCAGAGCGTGCACGGGTGCCACACAGCAGTGGAACCTTCTTAGGTTCTGGATGGCAACTACCCAGGCAAGTGGGTGTGTCTTTGTCATTTTCCAGCTGCTGGGTCCTCAACACTGAGGCACCTGCATCCCGGATCATGACCAGAAAAATGCACCATATGGCCAAAATGTCACTGCTCATCTTCCCTCACAACTCAAGTGACAGACAGAACAGAGCATCATACGTAGATCATGCTCAGGAGGCAAACTTGCTATGGCAACTCCAAGCTGGACCAAAATGAAAATTTACATCTACATTCTGCAGAAAGTTTTCCAGTTGCCCGATCAATCATCTTCCCTCACATCACACATGAGGAAAATAGTGGAAAGACTCTCCTTGGCCCACTTCAGACTGCTGGACCATTGGCAATCCCATCTGTGAGTGGACGCCATCATCATCTGCCCATAGCAGTGAGGTCACCTGCACCTGGATGGAACAGGTGGCACTGTGAGAATGATGTGCTTTAATTTCTCCCATGAATTCAACAACCATACAGCCACTGCTGCTGATGGACAGGCTGCAGGGTGATGGGTGTAGACACGCCATCTAGCATCTGGTGAACTTCTCATTAACCTGACAGGATGACCACGGTTTGGACAACTGAGCAGCTTTCTATCTGAAATAGGTGTGAAGAGTACAGGAGCTCCAGTCCACAGTGGACTGTGATGTCACCTTTCATCTTCCACTTATTTGCCACAGTCTTCCAGTACAGCTCCAGGTCATCCCATATAGAGACATTTTGTGATTATTCTTATGCGGTCGAGTTCATAAGGAACCATAAGGCTAACCGAAATAGGCCCTGAAACCTTTTGATGTCAGTGCTTGTCACCCAGAATCCATGACATGAGCGTGAATGAGTCTCCAATTACTTCCTCCCCCGAGAGGGAACATTAACACATTACAGGTCACTTCCACAACCAAAACAGGTGGAGTGGAACAATACAGGTTTTTAAAAAAGATGGTTACACTGGCAGTATCTGGAGGTATCAGGCTCCAGCAGGTAAAAATTATTAGTAGTCGTGTTTCTTGGTGTGAGTAAATCAGCTAACATCAGTACAAGACATGGGTGGTTTATACAAAACATAAAACATTTAGATCTTCAGGACACACCTGGTTGTTGTTTGTCCTCCTTGGGCATCTTGTCACTTTTATTCAGCACCATCCTCTCTAACCTTTGGCAGTCTTGTTTAAACACTGGAGTATCTCTGCAGAGAAACAGAAAGTTAACAACTTTGACGCTGGTACCTTCATAAAACAAAATTACAAAGGAAGGCAAATGGAACTGAGACCAAAGTGCTCCTCTGCTCCCTCTCTATCTATCTTTCCAGGTGGTGATGAGCTCACCTGCCTGCAATCAACCTGCCTCCATATAAACCTTGGTTCAACAGCTCATCAGCGCCAGAAACTCAGTGTTCACAACCTGGTAACCTGGCCTCTCTATTTATACGTAGAGCCTTTCTGTCTGTGTTCCGTCGCAGTGTTTTTTGACTCGTTTTGCAAACTGCATTTTTGCTGTGTTCTGACCTCTTGCATTTTTACAGCCATTTTGTTCAGTTTAGTTACTGAGTGACTGTGAGCTGTCATGCTCAGGTGTTTCCACACCTTCACTCATACTGTCTCAACTCCTCTGCAGTGACACCACCCTCCTTCAGCTCCACAGGGAGCCACCTGGACCTCGGACAACCACCACCTCATCTCTCCTAGGATCTTCACCTCCACACCTGGTGTTATCGGGCTGCAGCCTCCTGTTTCCACCACTACGTAGACTGGGTCTCCACTCTCCAGACCTCATTATCTGTATACACTATTTCTGCAGAATTCAACCTTGTACTCATTCCTGTACAATAAATCTGGTTTCCTTCATCTGTTCAGCCTTCCTGCTTTGGAGTCCAATTCTGAATTTGGGTCACGATCCTAACACCAACATTGTTGAGCCCCTGCCCTCTGTACTTTTCGACTGCTTCTTTTAATGCATAATACACAAATCATTACTGTGCTTACTCTTAAAGCTGAATTGGTTGTCTGTGGTGCAAATAAGATCCCCAACACTCAGTGGTGGGCACAGTTCCGCTAATACGCTAACCGCGAATGATCGAATCTAATGTTTTCATTATTGGATTAGCTTTTCAGATAACTCTGAAAACCATCATCGGACCAATTATCTTCTGATAACTTTTGGTCCGATAATTTTTTGATCAACATGTTTTTCAGGTGAAGAGAATAAATCTGAAACAGTTAAAAACCTTTGTTAAGCCTGATATCAAAGATTTTAGCGCTTACCTGTTAAATGTTTTGTAGCAGATAAACAGCTTTATATAACGGCTGAGTGGATCCTTGTCATTTGATTGGTGCTTTGTATGTCACATGACATCGGTTAATTCATCCCATTTGTGCTGCATTGCATTTAGAGTGCGGCTTGGTTGCATTTAGAGTGCAAATTTGGTTCCATACGTTTGGTACCATTGCACTCTGCACACACCCACGCGCACATCCTAATCTTATCTTATCAAAACTGATGTAGCAATGTGTTTATTGGCATCTGTGGTGGTGCTGGTTCCAAGGTTGTTACAGCAGGGGGTGATAGTAGGGACAAGCTCCCACTACCTAAAAGTGCTCCCATATGGTGTTGGCAACCAAGTCCAGCTCCTGGCCTGCTTGTATGGCTTGGCTTCTAAGCCCAGTGGAACTGCTTCTACTGACAGGAGAAGGGGCGAAGGCGGGCCTCTTGCGGATCAAAGTTAGTTGCTTCGGGTAGATGGAACTCGTCAGC
Organism: Thalassophryne amazonica; assembly: GCF_902500255.1. Lineage (NCBI taxonomy): Eukaryota > Metazoa > Chordata > Actinopteri > Batrachoidiformes > Batrachoididae > Thalassophryne > Thalassophryne amazonica. The sequence continues at coordinate 113,100,176 of NC_047109.1, forward strand.
CTAGGAAGGCAGCTAATCTAGAAGAAGGAAACTCTGCTCTCAAACCTCCACTGACTTGCAGCTATATCCAGTCTTGGACAAGGCTTTCAGGAGTAAGTCCCTAAGGTGGTCTGTTACTGAACACAGAATGCCTCTACCTACTTGGAGACTTCAATGCCAGAGTGGGTGATCACAAGGCCTGGCCCAGCTGCCTAGATGTCTACGGAAGGGGCAAGATCAGCGACAACAGCCAACGACTGATGGAGCTGTGCTGCTATCATGGCCTATGCATGACCAACACCTTCTTCAAATGCAAGGATATCCACCAGGTGTCTTGGAGACACCCGCGATCCCGCCACTGGCACCAGTTGGATCTAGTCATCACCAGGCGTGCAGACCGTGCCAGTGTTCTCCTCACCCGCAGCTACCATAGTGCAGACTGCAATACCAATCTCTCCCTTGTGGCCAGCAAGGTGTGCGCAGCTCCAAGGAAGCTGCGCCATTCCAAGAAGAAGGGCCGCCCATGCGTCAACATCTGCCGTGTTGGCAGCTCAGAGAAAAACAGCAGTTCATCAGCCATTTGCAAGAAGCCTTCACTGAAGATACACAGGAAAGTGAGGAGGGTGTCACTGATGCCAAGTGGTCCCACCTCCGTGATGCTGTGTACAACTCGGCCATTAATGCCTATGGGAAAAAGGAGCACAAAAACGCCGGCTGGTATGAGGCCCACTGGGAGGAAATGGAGCCTGTGACTGAGGCCAAGAGGAGAGCCCTCCTGGCCTACAAGGCACTGCCCAGTCCCAGCACATTTGCCATTCTTTTTGGCCCATACATATAATCGTGTTTGTGACATGGAAGAACTGTTTGAGAGACCGTAGCAAGCAGAAATGAAGCTGGTTGCTTGGCTCATCACTCTGTCCATTGAGGAAGTAGGATCTCCAATTGCTGACAAGTCTTTCCCTGCTTCAAGTACCCTCTTTACTGTCGCTTTCCCAATGCCAAAGTAACTGCCAACGGTATCACATCCAGACAGGGCATGTGCAGCAGGAAGATCCCTGACAATCTTGTCATGTTTCTTGACTGAGCACTTGACATCGCCAATGACACTTGACATTACCAATTTGTAAACAGTTTGAGAAACACTTTTGAGCTAAAATATATTGTTTTTAAAAGTGATATGTTACGAATATACTCAGACAACAGTGGTCGCAGCTCACTCGTGGTCCACAGACCAATCTTTAGGAAACACTCATTCATCTAGGCTTAATGGTGGATGAGATATACAGAAAAGGGTGTTTCCTGGACCATGTTTTCATTGACCTTGACCTTTAGCCAGATTATTTAAAAATCTAATCACCTCTTGAAATCTGTAATATTTCTACCAATTATGAAGGACACCCGTCCAGATGTTTTGAGTTATCCTGTCCACTGACACGTCAGTGAAAACAACATATTTCCAATTTGCTGTCCTTATTTTGTTATAAGAAGAGTTTTTTTTTTCTTTAAAGTAGTCATGTGACATATCAGGCCTCTGAACAGCAAGTAATATTTTCTGTTAAAACTACAGATAATGAGGTCATGTGTCCTTTAAAATAAAAGTAAATTGGTGTGTCCCTAATCCTCTCTTTTGGACTGATGAAAAAAACATAAAAAAGGTAAATACAGGAAATATTCACTGCATAAGTCAACCACTGCTTTCTAAACGTATGACATGACTCCCACCTAGTGGTCATCCTGCAAACATGTAACCTTTGAGCTTTATGTTGAGGATTTATGGCACGTTTTCTAAAATGCAGAACATAAATCCAGTTTAGAAAAGCCCCTGTGAACTCACATTCAGACAGATTTCTACAGCTGTTGATACGTAACGTGTGTGGAGAACAGCTGACAGGTGTTTATGTGAATGTAACAAGCGAACCTGGGCGATGGAGAAGCTGGACGATCAATCACAGACCGGTCACTTGAAGGACTCTGCAGACCCTCCAGGCTTTTGTCTTCATCTGATTCTCCTGAGAGCTGCTGCTGTTCCTTTTTGGACATAATAAAATTACACCTTTGTTATTTCTTTGGACTCATTTTAACAATTTCAGATGTCACATGGATTTGGTCTAATGGTGTGATCATGTACTTATTGAGTTATACCTCTTCAACAGGAGAAGGTGATGGTGTATGTGGGACTTCCTCGTCCTCATGCTCATCCTCTAGCCAAAGCCTGCTGTCGGTCTCTTCTTGTTCTTTATTTACAGGAACCACACGTGGCTTAGGAGCAAAATGTTTCACTGTTTCTCGCTGCTTCCTGTAGAGTTCTTGCAGTCTTTGTCTTCTCATCTCGGCCTGCTCTCTCTGTGACGTCTCCTTTTTCATTTTCTCTTCAGTTTGTCGTCTCATCATTTCTTTCCTTTTCCGGACAATGAACATTTGAACTGCGACTACATCATATGGTTTTTTCTTCATGTCATCTGTTCAACATTTACAAAAGACAAGATGTTAGAAATGGCAACAAGTAAATTTGAAGTATAGTTCTCAGAGCGTGCACGGGTGCCACACAGCAGTGGAACCTTCTTAGGTTCTGGATGGCAACTACCCAGGCAAGTGGGTGTGTCTTTGTCATTTTCCAGCTGCTGGGTCCTCAACACTGAGGCACCTGCATCCCGGATCATGACCAGAAAAATGCACCATATGGCCAAAAATGTCACTGCTCATCTTCCCTCACAACTCAAGTGACAGACAGAACAGAGCATCATACGTAGATCATGCTCAGGAGGCAAACTTGCTATGGCAACTCCAAGCTGGACCAAAATGAAAATTTACATCTACATTCTGCAGAAAGTTTTCCAGTTGCCCAATCAATCATCTTCCCTCACATCACACATGAGGAAAATAGTGGAAAGACTCTCCTTGGCCCATTTCAGACTGCTGGACCATTGGCAATCCCATCTGTGAGTGGACGCCATCATCATCTGCCCATAGCAGTGAGGTCACCTGCACCTGGATGGAACAGGTGGCACTGTGAGAATGATGTGCTTTAATTTCTCCCATGAATTCAACAACCATACAGCCACTGCTGCTGATGGACAGGCTGCAGGGTGATGGGTGTAGACACGCCATCTAGCATCTGGTGAACTTCTCATTAACCTGACAGGATGACCACAGTTTGGACAACTGAGCAGCTTTCTATCTGAAATAGGTGTGAAGAGTACAGGAGCTCCAGTCCACAGTGGACTGTGATGTCACCTTTCATCTTCCACTTATTTGCCACAGTCTTCCAGTACAGCTCCAGGTCATCCCATATAGAGACATTTTGTGATTATTCTTATGCGGTCGAGTTCATAAGGAACCATAAGGCTAACCGAAATAGGCCCTGAAACCTTTTGATGTCAGTGCTTGTCACCCAGAATCCATGACATGAGCGTGAATGAGTCTCCAATTACTTCCTCCCCCGAGAGGGAACATTAACACATTACAGGTCACTTCCACAACCAAAACAGGTGGAGTGGAACAATACAGGTTTTTAAAAAAGATGGTTACACTGGCAGTATCTGGAGGTATCAGGCTCCAGCAGGTAAAAATTATTAGTAGTCGTGTTTCTTGGTGTGAGTAAATCAGCTAACATCAGTACAAGACATGGGTGGTTTATACAAAACATAAAACATTTAGATCTTCAGGACACACCTGGTTGTTGTTTGTCCTCCTTGGGCATCTTGTCACTTTTATTCAGCACCATCCTCTCTAACCTTTGGCAGTCTTGTTTAAACACTGGAGTATCTCTGCAGAGAAACAGAAAGTTAACAACTTTGACGCTGGTACCTTCATAAAACAAAATTACAAAGGAAGGCAAATGGAACTGAGACCAAAGTGCTCCTCTGCTCCCTCTCTATCTATCTTTCCAGGTGGTGATGAGCTCACCTGCCTGCAATCAACCTGCCTCCATATAACCTTGGTTCAACAGCTCATCAGCGCCAGAAACTCAGTGTTCACAACCTGGTAACCTGGCCTCTCTATTTATACATAGAGCCTTTCTGTCTGTGTTCCGTCGCAGTGTTTTTTGACTCGTTTTGCAAACTGCATTTTTGCTGTGTTCTGACCTCTTGCATTTTTACAGCCATTTTGTTCAGTTTGGTTACTGAGTGACTGTGAGCTGTCATGCTCAGGTGTTTCCACACCTTCACTCATACTGTCTCAACTCCTCTGCAGTGACACCACCCTCCTTCAGCTCCACAGGGAGCCACCTGGACCTCGGACAACCACCACCTCATCTCTCCTAGGATCTTCACCTCCACACCTGGTGTTATCGGGCTGCAGCCTCCTGTTTCCACCACTACGTAGACTGGGTCTCCACTCTCCAGACCTCATTATCTGTATACACTATTTCTGCAGAATTCAACCTTGTACTCATTCCTGTACAATAAATCTGGTTTCCTTCATCTGTTCAGCCTTCCTGCTTTGGAGTCCAATTCTGAATTTGGGTCACGATCCTAACACCAACATTGTTGAGCCCCTGCCCTCTGTACTTTTCGACTGCTTCTTTTAATGCATAATACACAAATCATTACTGTGCTTACTCTTAAAGCTGAATTGGTTGTCTGTGGTGCAAATAAGATCCCCAACACTCAGTGGTGGGCACAGTTCCGCTAATACGCTAACCGCGAATTATCGAATCTAATGTTTTCATTATTGGATTAGCTTTTCAGATAACTCTGAAAACCATCATCGGACCAATTATCTTCTGATAACTTTTGGTCCGATAATTTTTTGATCGACAACATGTTTTTCAGGTGAAGAGAATAAATCTGAAACAGTTAAAAACCTTTGTTAAGCCTGATATCAAAGATTTTAGCGCTTACCTGTTAAATGTTTTGTAGCAGATAAACAGCTTTATATAACGGCTGAGTGGATCCTTGTCATTTGATTGGTGCTTTGTATGTCACATGACATCGGTTAATTCATCCCATTTGTGCTGCATTGCATTTAGAGTGCGGCTTGGTTGCATTTAGAGTGCAAATTTGGTTCCATACGTTTGGTACCATTGCACTCTGCACACACCCACGCGCACATCCTAATCTTATCTTATCAAAACAGATGTAGCAATGTGTTTATTGGCATCTGTGGTGGTGCTGGTTCCAAGGTTGTTACAGCAGGGGGTGATAGTAGGGACAAGCTCCCACTACCTAAAAAGTGCTCCCATATGGTGTTGGCAACCAAGTCCAGCTCCTGGCCTGCTTGTATGGCTTGGCTTCTAAGCCCAGTGGAACTGCTTCTACTGACAGGAGAAGGGGCGAAGGCGGGCCTCTTGCGGATCAAAGTTAGTTGCTTCGGGTAGATGGAACTCGTCAGCCTAGGAAGGCAGCTAATCTAGAAGAAGGAAACTCTGCTCTCAAACCTCCACTGACTTGCAGCTATATCCAGTCTTGGACAAGGCTTTCAGGAGTAAGTCCCTAAGGTGGTCTGTTACTGAACACAGAATGCCTCTACCTACTTGGAGACTTCAATGCCAGAGTGGGTGATCACAAGGCCTGGCCCAGCTGCCTAGATGTCTACGGAAGGGGCAAGATCAGCAACAACAGCCAACGACTGATGGAGCTGTGCTGCTATAATGGCCTATGCATGACCAACACCTTCTTCAAATGCAAGGATATCCACCAGGTGTCTTGGAGACACCCGCAATCGCGCCACTGGCACCAGTTGGATCTAGTCATCACCAGGCGTGCAGACCGTGCCAGTGTTCTCCTCACCCGCAGCTACCATAGTGCAGACTGCGATACCAATCTCTCCCTTGTGGCCAGCAAGGTGTGCGTAGCTCCAAGGAAGCTGCGCCATTCCAAGAAGAAGGGCCGCCCATGCGTCAACATCTGCCGTGTTGGCAGCTCAGAGAAAAACAGCAGTTCATCAGCCATTTGCAAGAAGCCTTCACTGAAGATACACAGGAAAGTGAGGAGGGTGTCACTGATGCCAAGTGGTCCCACCTCCGTGATGCTGTGTACATCTCGGCCATTAATGCCTATGGGAAAAAGGAGCACAAAAACGCCGGCTGGTATGAGGCCCACTGGGAGGAAATGGAGCCTGTGACTGAGGCCAAGAGGAGAGCCCTCCTGGCCTACAAGGCACTGCCCAGTCCCAGCACATTTGCCATTCTTTTTGGCCCATACATATAATCGTGTTTGTGACATGGAAGAACTGTTTGAGAGACCGTAGCAAGCAGAAATGAAGCTGGTTGCTTGGCTCATCACTCTGTCCATTGAGGAAGTAGGATCTCCAATTGCTGACAAGTCTTTCCCTGCTTCAAGTACCCTCTTTACTGTCGCTTTCCCAATGCCAAAGTAACTGCCAACGGTATCACATCCAGACAGGGCATGTGCAGCAGGAAGATCCCTGACAATCTTGTCATGTTTCTTGACTGAGCACTTGACATCGCCAATGACACTTGACATTACCAATTTGTAAACAGTTTGAGAAACACTTTTGAGCTAAAATATATTGTTTTTAAAAGTGATATGTTACGAATATACTCAGACAACAGTGGTCGCAGCTCACTCGTGGTCCACAGACCAATCTTTAGGAAACACTCATTCATCTAGGCTTAATGGTGGATGAGATATACAGAAAAGGGTGTTTCCTGGACCATGTTTTCATTGACCTTGACCTTTAGCCAGATTATTTAAAAATCTAATCTGTAATATTTCTACCAATTATGAAGGACACCCGTCCAGATGTTTTTGAGTTATCCTGTCCACTGACACGTCAGTGAAAACAACATATTTCCAATTTACTGTCTTTATTTTGTTATAAGAAGAGTTTTTTTTCTTTAAAGTAGTCATGTGACATATCAGGCCTCTGAACAGCAAGTAATATTTTCTGTTAAAACTACAGATAATGAGGTCATGTGTCCTTTAAAATAAAAGTAAATTGGTGTGTCCCTAATCCTCTCTTTTGGACTGATGAAAAAAACATAAAAAAGGTAAATAACAGGAAATATTCACTGCATAAGTCAACCACTGCTTTCTAAACGTATGACATGACTCCCACCTAGTGGTCATCCTGCAAACATGTAACCTTTGAGATTTATGTTGAGGATTTATGGCACGTTTTCTAAAATGCAGAACATAAATCCAGTTTAGAAAAGCCCCTGTGAACTCACATTCAGACAGATTTCTACAGCTGTTGATACATAACGTGTGTGGAGAACAGCTGACAGGTGTTTATGTGAATGTAACAAGCGAACCTGGGCGATGGAGAAGCTGGACGATCAATCACAGACCGGTCACTTGAAGGACTCTGCAGACACTCCAGGCTTTTGTCTTCATCTGATTCTCCTGAGAGCTGCTGCTGTTCCTTTTTGGACATAATAAAATGACACCTTTGTTATTTCTTTGCACTCATTTTAACAATTTCAGATGTCACATGGATTTGGTCTAATGGTGTGATCATGTACTTATTGAGTTATACCTCTTCAACAGGAGAAGGTGATGGTGTATGTGGGACTTCCTCGTCCTCATGCTCGTCCTCTAGCCAAAGCCTGCTGTCGGTCTCTTCTTGTTCTTTATTTACAGGAACCACACGTGGCTTAGGAGCAAAATGTTTCACTGTTTCTCGCTGCTTCCTGTAGAGTTCTTGCAGTCTTGTCTTCTCATCTCGGCCTGCTCTCTCTGTGACGTCTCCTTTTTCATTTTCTCTTCAGTTTGTCGTCTCATCATTTCTTTCCTTTTCCGGACAATGAACATTTGAACTGCGACTACATCATATGGTTTTTTCTTCATGTCATCTGTTCAACATTTACAAAAAGACAAGATGTTAGAAATGGCAACAAGTAAATTTGAAGTATAGTTCTCAGAGCGTGCACGGGTGCCACACAGCAGTGGAACCTTCTTAGGTTCTGGATGGCAACTACCCAGGCAAGTGGGTGTGTCTTTGTCATTTTCCAGCTGCTGGGTCCTCAACACTGAGGCACCTGCATCCCGGATCATGACCAGAAAAATGCACCATATGGCCAAAAATGTCACTGCTCATCTTCCCTCACAACTCAAGTGACAGACAGAACAGAGCATCATACGTAGATCATGCTCAGGAGGCAAACTTGCTATGGCAACTCCAAGCTGGACCAAAATGAAAATTTACATCTACATTCTGCAGAAAGTTTTCCAGTTGCCCGATCAATCATCTTCCCTCACATCACACATGAGGAAAATAGTGGAAAGACTCTCCTTGGCCCATTTCAGACTGCTGGACCATTGGCAATCCCATCTGTGAGTGGACGCCATCATCATCTGCCCATAGCAGTGAGGTCACCTGCACCCGGATGGAACAGGTGGCACTGTGAGAATGATGTGCTTTAATTTCTCCCATGAATTCAACAACCATACAGCCACTGCTGCTGATGGACAGGCTGCAGGGTGATGGGTGTAGACACGCCATCTAGCATCTGGTGAACTTCTCATTAACCTGACAGGATGACCACGGTTTGGACAACTGAGCAGCTTTCTATCTGAAATAGGTGTGAAGAGTACAGGAGCTCCAGTCCACAGTGGACTGTGATGTCACCTTTCATCTTCCACTTATTTGCCACAGTCTTCCAGTACAGCTCCAGGTCATCCCATATAGAGACATTTTGTGATTATTCTTATGCGGTCGAGTTCATAAGGAACCATAAGGCTAACCGAAATAGGCCCTGAAACCTTTTGATGTCAGTGCTTGTCACCCAGAATCCATGACATGAGCGTGAATGAGTCTCCAATTACTTCCTCCCCCGAGAGGGAACATTAACACATTACAGGTCACTTCCACAACCAAAACAGGTGGAGTGGAACAATACAGGTTTTTAAAAAGATGGTTACACTGGCAGTATCTGGAGGTATCAGGCTCCAGCAGGTAAAATTATTAGTAGTCGTGTTTCTTGGTGTGAGTAAATCAGCTAACATCAGTACAAGACATGGGTGGTTTATACAAAACATAAAACATTTAGATCTTCAGGACACACCTGGTTGTTGTTTGTCCTCCTTGGGCATCTTGTCACTTTTATTCAGCACCATCCTCTCTAACCTTTGGCAGTCTTGTTTAAACACTGGAGTATCTCTGCAGAGAAACAGAAAGTTAACAACTTTGACGCTGGTACCTTCATAAAACAAAATTACAAAGGAAGGCAAATGGAACTGAGACCAAAGTGCTCAGAGGACTGGAAAGTTATCCCAGAAACAAACAGTAATCTCTTTGGGAAGAATGCCTGTTTTGGTTACTTCAAATAACCCACAAATTAGTTATTTTCATTTCTGCACATCCACATCTAGCAAAAATGTTTAACTTTGATTGGTGAAGTTATTCCTATAAATTCAGCAATCAAACTCAAAGCTCAGTCAGCAGGTTTAAAGGTGAACATTCAAGAACAAAGCTCAGTGATTGACAGTCAAGATCAAACCCTTCCACCATATTTACTCCATATTGGCTCCAAACCATTTGAATTAAAGAGCTGAGTTAAACTGTTTTAATTACATGTTTATGACATTCAATTTGGCCTATGTCTGAAGACAAAGTGTAATGTAAATGCATTACATTTACCACTGCATAAATATTCACACTTTGACAAACACACACCTGAGATCTGAAGTCCAATAGTCTGATCTACTGTAGTTTAAATTCAGGAGTTAGAAAAACTACTGTTCAGGAGTTAGAAAAACTACAGTTTACTGTTAGAAAAACTACTGTTCAGGAGTTAGAAAAACTACAGTTTACTGTTAGAAAAACTACTGTTCAGGAGTTAGAAAAACTACAGTTTACTGTTAGAAAAACTACTATTGCTTTCACTTAAACACCAAAGTGGCAGAGACTGAGTGAACCACGCGCTCATAATATATGAAAAAAATTAAAGGGCAGAGATTAAAGTAAGGAAGCATTGAATAAAAAGATCAGTTGAATGAATTACTTGAAAAAGAAGAAAATCTGAGATTAAAGGCAACATCTTTTTGTTCAATACTACTTCCTTACTTTAATCTCTTTGCCCTTTCCTATCTAAATATCTATCTATCTGTATATATATATATATATATATATATATATATATATATATATATATATATATATATATATATATATATATATATATATATATATATATATATATATATATATATATATATATATATATATATATATATATATATATATATATAGTGCACTGTATTCACAGCACATATTTTCACATATTTTTAATGTTACAGCCTTATTCCAAAATGGATGAAATATTTTTCCCCCCAAAAGTGTAAACAAAATACCCCCTAATTACAATGTGGAAAAAAGGTTTTGTAAAGTTTTGTAAATTTGTTAAAAATAAAATAATAGATTAAAAATCAAGGAACAATGGGAAAGAATTCCACCTGCAAAGCTTCAGCAATTAGTGTCCTCAGTTCCCAAACACTTATTGAGTGTTGTTAGAAGGAAAGGTGATGTAACACAGTGGTAAACATACTACTGTCCCAGCTTTTTTAAACGTGTTGCAGGCATCCATTTCAAAATGAGCAAATATTTGCACAAAAAGAATAAAGATTATCAGTTTTGAACATTAAATATCTTGTCTTTGTGGTGTATTCAATTGAATATAGATTGAAGAGGATTTGCAAATCATTGTATTCTGTTTTATTTACATTTCACACAACGTCCCAACTTCATTGGAATTGGGGTTGTACCATCACATACAATAAATACATAAAGCAGACATATAATGTAAAAAGGTGTTATATCACCTAATATTAAAAAGTGCCTGTGCAAATTCAATCAAAGGCATCTAATAAATAAGAGCAGCAAAAAATGCCATTAAAAAATTCATACACATTCTATAAAAGGCAGGAATACCAGTGTTCCGACATATGGGATTGGTATCTGACAGAACACCTTGGAACAACACAACAAAAAAAGAGAGCATAGGCTCTCTTTTTTTATAGATTTAACAGTTTTTTAATGTGAGTCAGCTGTGGTTCATTCACTATAAATCCATTTACATATTATGTCTGTAAAGTTATCTACTGTGCTGCTGTATTTTTTACAGGAATTCCCTGGTAGCCACAGCTGGCAGTGTTTTCCTGTAAAAACAACAGTCTTTTTTACAGTGCATATCAGTCTTGTTTTACAGTGCATATCATTATCATGCTCTTTTTTGGCATTATATGTGATGTCAAACATGACCCCTTAGTCAGGACATATGTTGAAAAACTGTTGGAACCCTGCACTACTGGGAGATATAACAGCGAAATCATCAGCATACATAAAGTGATTGATTAAGGTGTTACCCACAATGCACCCTGTTCTACAATCTCTCAACTGCCTTGACAGGTCATCCATGTACAGGCTGAACAGGCTTGGGGATAGAAGCCCACACTGCTGGACCCCATTGCCAACTCTGAAGGGAGAAGATGCTCCCTTATTTTACCTGCATAGTCTGCCTGTTATACCAATATGCCAGGATATGTATGATGCTACCCAGAACACCCCTGTCCTTCAGCTTGGTGAAGAGCTTTTGATGGTTGCCTCTGTCAAATGCCTTGGAGGCATCAATAAAGCCTACCAACTGTGGTGTGTCATCCTGGTACCTGCTCCTCTGCTCCCTCTCTATCTATCTTTCCAGGTGGTGATGAGCTCACCTGCCTGCAATCAACCTGCCTCCATATAAACCTTGGTTCAACAGCTCATCAGCGCCAGAAACTCAGTGTTCACAACCTGGTAACCTGGCCTCTCTATTTATACGTAGAGCCTTTCTGTCTGTGTTCCGTCGCAGTGTTTTTTGACTCGTTTTGCAAACTGCATTTTTGCTGTGTTCTGACCTCTTGCATTTTTACAGCCATTTTGTTCAGTTTGGTTACTGAGTGACTGTGAGCTGTCATGCTCAGGTGTTTCCACACCTTCACTCATACTGTCTCAACTCCTCTGCAGTGACACCACCCTCCTTCAGCTCCACAGGGAGCCACCTGGACCTCGGACAACCACCACCTCATCTCTCCTAGGATCTTCACTCCACACCTGGTGTTATCGGGCTGCAGCCTCCTGTTTCCACCACTACGTAGACTGGGTCTCCACTCTCCAGACCTCATTATCTGTATACACTATTTCTGCAGAATTCAACCTTGTACTCATTCCTGTACAATAAATCTGGTTTCCTTCATCTGTTCAGCCTTCCTGCTTTGGAGTCCAATTCTGAATTTGGGTCATGATCCTAACACCAACATTGTTGAGCCCCTGCCCTCTGTACTTTTCGACTGCTTCTTTTAATGCATAATACACAAATCATTACTGTGCTTACTCTTAAAGCTGAATTGGTTGTCTGTGGTGCAAATAAGATCCCCAACACTCAGTGGTGGGCACAGTTCCGCTAATACGCTAACCGCGAATTATCGAATCTAATGTTTTCATTATTGGATTAGCTTTTCAGATAACTCTGAAAACCATCATTGGACCAATTATCTTCTGATAACTTTTGGTACGATAATTTTTTGATCAACATGTTTTTCAGGTGAAGAGAATAAATCTGAAACAGTTAAAAACCTTTGTTAAGCCTGATATCAAAGATTTTAGCGCTTACCTGTTAAATGTTTTGTAGCAGATAAACAGCTTTATATAACGGCTGAGTGGATCCTTGTCATTTGATTGGTGCTTTGTATGTCACATGACATCGGTTAATTCATCCCATTTGTGCTGCATTGCATTTAGAGTGCGACTTGGTTGCATTTAGAGTGCAAATTTGGTTCCATACGTTTGGTACCATTGCACTCTGCACACACCCACGCGCACATCCTAAACTTATCTTATCAAAACTGATGTAGCAATGTGTTTATTGGCATCTGTGGTGGTGCTGGTTCCAAGGTTGTTACAGCAGGGGGTGATAGTAGGGACAAGCTCCCACTACCTAAAAAGTGCTCCCATATGGTGTTGGCAACCAAGTCCAGCTCCTGGCCTGCTTGTATGGCTTGGCTTCTAAGCCCAGTGGAACTGCTTCTACTGACAGGAGAAGGGGCGAAGGCGGGCCTCTTGCGGATCAAAGTTAGTTGCTTCGGGTAGATGGAACTCGTCAGCCTAGGAAGGCAGCTAATCTAGAAGAAGGAAACTCTGCTCTCAAACCTCCACTGCCTTGCAGCTATATCCAGTCTTGGACAAGGCTTTCAGGAGTAAGTCCCTAAGGTGGTCTGTTACTGAACACAGAATGCCTCTACCTACTTGGAGACTTCAATGCCAGAGTGGGTGATCACAAGGCCTGGCCCAGCTGCCTAGATGTCTACGGAAGGGGCAAGATCAGCGACAACAGCCAACGACTGATGGAGCTGTGCTGCTATCATGGCCTATGCATGACCAACACCTTCTTCAAATGCAAGGATATCCACCAGGTGTCTTGGAGACACCCGCGATCCCGCCACTGGCACCAGTTGGATCTAGTCATCACCAGGCGTGCAGACCGTGCCAGTGTTCTCCTCACCCGCAGCTACCATAGTGCAGACTGCAATACCAATCTCTCCCTTGTGGCCAGCAAGGTGTGCGTAGCTCCAAGGAAGCTGCGCCATTCCAAGAAGAAGGGCCGCCCATGCGTCAACATCTGCCGTGTTGGCAGCTCAGAGAAAAACAGCAGTTCATCAGCCATTTGCAAGAAGCCTTCACTGAAGATACACAGGAAAGTGAGGAGGGTGTCATTGATGCCAAGTGGTCCCACCTCCGTGATGCTGTGTACAACTCGGCCATTAATGCCTATGGGAAAAAGGAGCACAAAAACGCCGGCTGATATGAGGCCCACTGGGAGGAAATGGAGCCTGTGACTGAGGCCAAGAGGAGAGCCCTTCTGGCCTACAAGGCACTGCCCAGTCCCAGCACATTAGAAGCCCTCAAAGCTGCCAAGAGAAAAGCCGAGTAAACCGCCCGCCACTGCACCAACTCATACCCCTGCAGCAGTATACAGGCAGCACCAACTCATTCCCCTGCAGCAGTATACAGGCAGCACCAACTTATACCCCTGCAGCAGTATACAGGCAGCACCAACTCATACCCCTGCAGCAGTATACAGGCAGCTGCCGACACTGGGGATGCAAGAGGCATGTATGAGGGTATCAAGAAAGCAACAGGCCCATCCACCTCCAAGTCTGCCCCACTCATGTCAAAGACAGGCGAAGTCATCACAGACCAGGGGAAACAGCTGCAGCGCTGGGTTGAGTACTATCTTGAGCTGTACGCAACCCAGAACATTGTCACAATCATAGCCCTCAAGGACATCTCAGATCTGCCAGTCATGGAAGAACTAGACACACCACCAACCATGGAATAACTTGGAATAGCCATTGATTGTCTTGCTCGTGGGAAGGCCCCAGGGAGTGACAGCATCCCATCGGAAGTCTTAAAGAGTGGGAAACCTGTGCTGCTTAAACACGTGCACAATCTTTTCTGCCTCTGCTCCGAACAGGGACACATTCCCCAGGACATGTGAGATGTGAGCATCGCCACCTTGTATAAGAACAAAGAAATGACTGCAATAATTATTGAGACATCTCCCTCCTCAGTACTGTTGGGAAGGCCTTTGCCTGTGTTGCCTTAGTGCGTCTAAAGACCATGGCCTTGTGTGTTTACCCAGAGTCCCAGTGTGGCTTTCGAGCTGGGAGATCTACCGTAGACATGAACTTTTCAATACACCAGCTGCAGGAAAAGTGTCAACAAAAAACAAACAGACCTTTCACAAAATATGAGGAACGTTTGGAGTGACAACACAAAAAGATGAAGTAAAATCTGTGCCTCGTAGCAATGATACTGTGTTTGACATAAAGGAAATTATCCTTCAGTCAATTTTCAGGTTTTCAAACACCAAATACTGAAAATGTAACAAATACTTTGCAACATTGATATTTAATTATATCACCTTTAGGAAAAAACAAATCCTTGACAAAATATGAGGAACTCTTGGAGTGAAAATACAAGAAGATAAAATAAAACGTGTGCCTCATTACAATGACACTGTGATTGATTTCACTCAGTTTTTCTTCAGAAAAATCAATCTGTCCACATTGTCAGTAGTGAGGACAGATCTCTTGGCTGAGACTGTCACTTCCTGTCGAGAAACCTCTCTCGCTGGGGCTTGAAGTGACTGATACAGCCAAGAAACATTTAGCCAACATGGATGGATTTGGAAAAACAAACTCATGAGCCTTCCAGGCAAGTGGATAGGAATCAGTTGAAACACACTCTTTTATCATGAAGACATGAACCTCCTCTGTCAGCTTCTGTTTCAAATCAGGTTGGTTCCTCTGGCCAGATTTAAAGAGTGGGCCAAAACGTTCTGCCATGGCTGTCTTCTCTGTAGGAGGGGGAGATGGCCCTGTGCAGTCATTGCAGACAACAAGTCGATGGAATGGCCTCTGATTGCCTCTGGCCTCACCCTTCAGGTTTGTTTAAAAAAACAAAAAGTAAATGAAAAATGAGGAATTATCCAACATTTCAAAAATGTAATATAAATTATAAAGTAAGTGCATAATACCTGTTTTGCTCTGCTGAGACCCTCCAAAAAGAGATTGACATAGATGGACTGATGACAGGCAGGCTTCAAGTCAGCCAGGGTCTTGAATCTTGGATCCAAAGCAATACAATTGTTCAGCAAGTCCTGAAGGTCAGGGTCAGAAGATCTGTTTTGTAGATTTTCCACAATGGCCTCCTTGATCTCCTGTGCAGTGCGGAGTGTCTTCATGATTCTAGGTTGAAGACATGAAATATTCTTTCATTTATGTTTGTGTTACTGCATGACCATGCTGACTACAAAAAAAGAAATAATTTTGCTCCATGGCTTTTGTGATCATTGTTTTCAGATGTGAAATCATATGGTGCGGTTTCTGTGCTCAGTATCGTTAATGTTTTCAAAGGCTTCATTATTTCTTTCACACACTCCACAGTGTTCACCTGGTGTTCAGACAGATGGGCAGTCTGTACTTTGTTATTGAAGACCCTGTCTGTTAGAACAGAGTACACAGCAGCTTGCTGTTCAGTGTATCGTTATAACATGTCATAGTTAAGAGTTTCAGCGTGTTGGCATGTCCGTGATCTGGCAGTGTTTTGGCCAACCCAGTCTCACAAGTTTTTTTCGTGCTCCCATCATGAAATGAGTCAAATGTTCGTCATGGTTTTTTTTTTTTTAAATATTACTATTATTAAACTTAACCCTCCTCCTAACCATAACCCCCCAGACCTCCCCCCACTTTTAATTTTGTGCACCCGTCACGGAATGTATTAGAATAAATTTGTGCTCCCCTTACAAAAATTTTGCACTTTTTGTGACAATATCACAAACCAATAGATTAACGTATATTTGGTGATGCTGAATCACGACATGCCGTGAGATATGGTAGGCTTTGGCAGGTTAAGCATTTTTTCTCCATAACATTTGCTGCCATTTTGGCATTCTCCATAGCTGTTTTGATTGGCTTATGCTTAGAGACGGGTCACGGAAATGTAGAAAATAATTCTGGTACATCATCACATTTCCTCTAGTAGCCAAAATCTGAGTTGCTATAAATTCTGTGCAACATGTCCTTTAATAATATAACCTGGTGACAATCCAACTAGTGTTGAGAAGGAATTCTGTCAGGCTCCTGGGTTGTGGGGTGGTTTTTGTATCCTGGCTGTCTCTTTTTCAATCTTTCTGCTTGGGTTTACTCTGTCCTGTTGTTTCTTGCCTTCTTCTCTTGGTTCTTTCCACCGCTTTCAGAAATCCAACAAGTTGCTGATCCTCAAGCAGCTCTTCCAGCACCTGGTGAGAGAAATCGCTCAGGACTTCAAGACCGACCTCCGCTTTCAGAGCTCAGCCGTGATGCTCTGCAGGAGGCCACAGACGCTGACCTGGTCGGCAGCTTGCGGATCAGCAGCTCTGTGGATTTCTGGTAGCGGCAGATCTCTCTCAGCACCACGGTGCCGAGCCTGTAACGGTGAGGCTTCTTCACACCGCCGGTAGCCAGAGCGCTCTTCTGGGTGGTCTGCTTGGTTCTGGACATATTAAAGCTTCGTTCACATCTGCTGAGCGAGTCCTCTGTGTCGCTTAGAAAGCTCGTAACACTCCGCTGCTTGATGCACAATAACTGCTGGCAGCCTGTAAAATGAGCAACCTGCCTCATTTTTATCACCTCTGTTTGAACAATGACAGCACAAAAGCTTCTGCAATTGTTCACCAAATTCATGTTACGTATCACAGCGGCCACCGCGTTGTAATCCAGAATGGCCATGGGGCACAAAATGACGTGATCGATAAACCTTCGATTAATTCATGCGGCCATGCGGCCATGCGGCCATGCGGCCATGCGGCCATGCGGCCATGCGGCCATGCGGCCATGCGGCCATGCGGCCATGCGGCCATGCGGCCATGCGGCCATGCAGCGCTGCGTTCATGGTCTTGTGTGAAATTGGGACACATAGGTTTTTTTTTTTAAGTGTAGGTGTTAAACTTTACAATCTGGCATATTTTCCAGTTTTATACATCAAAAATGACCAAGAGTGGTCTAGAATTACTTGTAATAGACATCTTTGTCCTTAGCATCACTTTATTTACAGGTATAAAAACAACACAGTGGAGAGAAAGTGTTGAGTCATTATTTATCAAAGTACCCACTTTTCCTTGAAAGCAACATCATGTGAGGACGGATTGCTCTGCTGTCACTCACAATTCCACGCCCTTCTCAATCGAAGCCACGCCCTCCCACACCAGAACGGGGCCAAAAGTTTGAAACTGAAAAGTAAGATCTGAAAGTGAAAAAATGATCTGAAGGTGAAAAAAAGAAATATGAAACCAAAAAGATAAGATCTGATACTGAAAAAATAATCCTGCAACTGATAAAAATGACACATCACATGTTAAAATATATTTCAGAGTAAAAAAATGAAAATAAATTATTTGATCAAAATAATTACAGAGTGAATCAAAAGTATATTTAAACTGAAAAATATATATCTTACACTTATTTGTATTTTAATAATACTTTTTAAATTATAAGAAGATTTAAGAACAAACATTGAATTTTCAGTTTCAAAATTTATTTTTTCAATTTTTTTTCAGATTACAAAACTTTTGGCCTGGATTTAGCTCCATAGCCCTCTTGCCATCCTTGAGCATTTTCAGAAATTAACCCGTTTATGCCTGAAACAGGCAAATTGCTTAAAAATTAAAATCCACTATATTTAATGTATTTCTTCATTTCTTTTTTTGCAAAAAAAAAAATAGATAATGACAAGATACAACTTCATACTTCAGAATGTGAACTAATTATTATTTTATTGTGCATATCTTAGCCCCTTTACAGCTATTTGCACAGATTTTTTTATTATTATTATTATTTTTTTTTTTTTTTTTTTTTTTTTTTTGTAATTTGCCGAAATCATTGATACATGAAGTGGATGGTGTAATGCCTTTGTTTTGACAATAATTAATGATACAATATCATTATAAGTATTTAAAAGTATATAAAGTGATGTTTTCTACCACTTAACCCTTTCCAATTAAAACACCATTACTAGTAATTACTCATTTCCCATCTCTAACCTACTGGAAAACATCTCTGTGCACCTTAGACATGTGCATCTTTAAACATACATGTATTGTAGACAATACAGTTCCACTCTTAATGTCTAAAATCACTTCTGTTCCCTGCAACACCCGACACTGTAGCAGTCACTGTAACAGGCACAGCAGCATGCTCCTTTTGGAGCATGGTTTGTCACTTTTGCATCCACAAAGAATGAGTTGTAAGATGTTGTCACATCCTTAGGAACAGTTATAGGACTCAGCGACTTTGACTCCAATTCCTTTTCCCAGCCAGAGTCCTCTGGGCTTAACTCTGGGGGATTGTTCGCCTGTAATGATTTCCAGATAATTGTTTGATAATGTGCCCTTTTAACATTTTCTGTAAAAGCAGCTGTGGTTGGTGGCAGTGAACACAGTTTTGGTGATGATGTGCAGCCTTTGCCATTCTTTTTGGCCCATACATATCATCCTGTTTGTGACATGGAAGAACTGTTTGAGAGACTGTAGCAAGCAGAAATGAAGCTGGTTGCTTGGCTCATCACTCTGTCCATTGAGGAAGTAGGATCTCCAATTGCTGACAAGTCTTTCCCTGCTTCAAGTACCCTCTTTACTGTAGCTTTCCCAATGCCAAAGTAACTGCCAACGGTATCACATCCAGACAGGGCATGTGCAGCAGGAAGATTCCTGACAATCTTGTCATGTTTCTTGACTGAGCACTTGACATCGACAACAGTTCTTTCCTTACATGGGGACTCCATCACTACTGGTACCTGAAGCTTACATAACTGGAAATAGAACATCGAGAGCACAAATAGCACACATTAGGTCTCTCTCTTCTAAGTCCCTGTTGGTAAATGATATAATAATTGATCAACATATTGATTTATTCTGCCTTACAGAAACCTGATTACAGCAGGATGAATATGTTAGTTTAAATGAGTCAACACCCCCGAATCACACTAACTGCCAGAATGCTCGTAGCACGGGCCGAGGCGGAGGATTAGCAGCAATCTTCCATTCCAGCTTATTAATTAATCAAAAACCCAGACAGAGCTTTAATTCATTTGAAAGCTTGACTCTTAGTCTTGTCCATCCAAATTGGAAGTCCCAAAAACCAGTTTTATTTGTTATTATCTATCGTCCACCTCGTCGTTACTGTGAGTTTCTCTGTGAATTTTCAGACCTTAGTGCTTAGCTCAGATAAGATAATTATAGTGCAGAGTAGCTACCTAAACTCTGTAAGTGAGATAGAGTATCTCGTCAATAGTTTTACATCCTCATTGAAGACAACTTTGGATGCTGTGGCTCCTCTGAAAAAGAGAGCTTTAAATCAGAAGTGCCTGACTCCATGGTATAACTCAACAAACTCGCAGCTTAAAGCAGATAACCCGTAAGTTGGAGAGGAAATGGCGTCTCACTAATTTAGAAGATCTTCACTTAGCCTGGAAAAAGAGTCTGTTGCTCTATAAAAAAGCCCTCCGTAAAGCTAGGACATCTTACTACTCATCACTAATTGAAGAAAATAAGAACAACCCCAGGTTTCTTTTCAGCACTGTAGCCAGGCTGACAAAGAGTCAGAGCTCTATTGAGCCGAGTATTCCTTTAACTTTAACTAGTAATGACTTCATGACTTTCTTTGCTAATAAAATTTTAACTATTAGAGAAAAAATTACTCATAACCATCCCAAAGACGTATCGTTATCTTTGGCTGCTTTCAGTGATGCCGGTATTTGGTTAGACTCTTTCTCTCCGATTGTTCTGTCTGAGTTATTTTCATTAGTTACTTCATCCAAACCATCAACATGTCTATTAGACCCCATTCCTACCAGGCTGCTCAAGGAAGCCCTACCATTATTTAATGCTTCGATCTTAAATATGATCAATGTATCTTTATTAGTTGGCTATGTACCACAGGCTTTTAAGGTGGCAGTAATTAAACCATTACTTAAAAAGCCATCACTTGACCCAGCTATCTTAGCTAATTATAGGCCAATCTCCAACCTTCCTTTTCTCTCAAAAATTCTTGAAAGGGTAGTTGTAAAACAGCTAACTGATCATCTGCAGAGGAATGGTCTATTTGAAGAGTTTCAGTCACGTTTTAGAATTCATCATAGTACAGAAACAGCATTAGTGAAGGTTACAAATGATCTTCTTATGGCCTCAGACAGTGGACTCATCTCTGTGCTTGTTCTGTTAGACCTCAGTGCTGCTTTTGATACTGTTGACCATAAAATTTTATTACAGAGATTAGAGCATGCCATAGGTATTAAAGGCACTGCGCTGCGGTGGTTTGAATCATATTTATCTAATAGATTACAATTTGTTCATGTAAATGGGGAATCTTCTTCACAGACTAAGGTTAATTATGGAGTTCCACAAGGTTCTGTGCTAGGACCAATTTTATTCACTTTATACATGCTTCCCTTAGGCAGTATTATTAGACGGCATTGCTTAAATTTTCATTGTTACGCAGATGATACCCAGCTTTATCTATCCATGAAGCCAGAGGACACACACCAATTAGCTAAACTGCAGGATTGTCTTACAGACATAAAGACATGGATGACCTCTAATTTCCTGCTTTTAAACTCAGCTAAAACTGAAGTTATTGTACTTGGCCCCACAAATCTTAGAAACATGGTGTCTAACCAGAGCATATCTCACCCATATTGGCCTCTCTTCATTGGCTTCCTGTTAATTCTAGAATAGATTTTAAAATTCTTCTTCTTACTTATAAGGTTTTGAATAATCAGGTCCCATCTTATCTTAGGGACCTCATAGTACCATATCACCCCAATAGAGCGCTTCGCTCTCAGACTGCAGGCTTACTTGTAGTTCCTAGGGTTTGTAAGAGTAGAATGGGAGACAGAGCCTTCAGCTTTCAGGCTCCTCTCCTGTGGAACCAGCTCCCAATTCAGATCAGGGAGACAGACACCCTCTCTACTTTTAAGATTAGGCTTAAAACTTTCCTTTTTGCTAAAGCTTATAGTTAGGGCTGGATCAGGTGACCCTGAACCATCCCTTAGTTATGCTGCTATAGACGTAGACTGCTGGGGGGTTCCCATGATGCACTGTTTCTTTCTCTTTTTGCTCTGTATGCACCACTCTGCATTTAATCATTAGTGATCGATCTCTGCTCCCCTCCACAGCATGTCTTTTTCCTGGTTCTCTCCCTCAGCCCCAACCAGTCCCAGCAGAAGACTGCCCCTCCCTGAGCCTGGTTCTGCTGGAGGTTTCTTCCTGTTAAAAGGGAGTTTTTCCTTCCCACTGTCGCCAAGTGCTTGCTCACAGGCGGTCGTTTTGACCATTGGGGTTTTTACGTAATTATTGTATGGCCTTGCCTTACAATATAAAGCGCCTTGGGGCAACTGTTTGTTGTGATTTGGCGCTATATAAATAAAATTGATTGATTGATTGATTGATTGATTGATTGATTGATTGATTGATTGAAATACATCAGGGTCGTCAGATACAACTGAAATGCTCTGTGCTTCTCCTGCACACCATAGAACTTGCTGGATAATAATGTTGTCAGCCTCCTCATGTGATGTTTCAAGATCATTTCTCAGTCTGATTTCCTCATTTTCAATTTCAACTGGGCAGGTTTGTTCACTGGTGACCACAAGTTTGTGTACCTTTGTACTCTGAGTGTGAAAAGTTCTGTCTGCATCTAGCTCATCAAAAATTATTTCAATGAGTTGCCTTTTATTTTCTGAAGCACTTAGCACCACCTTTTGTGCTGGTAACTTAGCCCTCAACTCAGCTGGAAGACAGAAGTGTGGGAAAAAGTTGCTCCAGTCTCTCGTCCGCTCCTTGCAATTGATTTTGTGCTGAATTCACGATAGCGATCGAACACTAAATACACATGACTATGTTCCAAATACTTCTGAATACATTTTTTTCACATTGACTATATAATCTGCTGTTGTTCCATCTGCTGGCCAATGAATTGTCCACAAAAGGGCAAAGCCATCAATCACTACCACTTCAGGGTTTCTACCAGACACTTCAACTTGGAGCAACCTCTTCAAAACAGATTTGTTTTTGGAGATGTGCAGGCCATGCTCTGTGAACATAGCAGTTGGAACGGAGTATGCTCAGGAGATATAACATCCTTGATATCAATTTCAACTGCAACCTATCAACTTCTGAGGGCTTATTCTTGATATTGCATTATTTTGCATGACAGTTGTATCTATGAAACAGAAATGACTCTGAAAGGGCTAAGTTTTAAACATGTCTTGGGTACCTTTCAACAGGCTTGGGGAGTAACGGAATACATGTAACGGCATTACGTAATTAGGATACAAAAAAAAAGGTAACTGTATTCCGCTACAGTTACAGAAAAAAAGACGTATACAGATTACAGGTATATTTAGTAAAAATGGGGATTACTTCGCAGGATTACAATTTTAATGCATTTTATGATATTATCTGTATATATATATTTTTTTTCTTTGAAATGAAAACATCCCTTCATGGACAGCGACATGACGTCTCCTAACCTGGCAAAATATTGATGAAGTTCCCGGATGTTAATGCATTTTCAATGGAGATCCGCGACTGAACACACTCAGAAAAATGCTTGCAAAATACATGTTAAAATGCCACTTTGACCTGGATATTGAGCCAGTAAAATTAAATTACATTAAATTATGTCAGGAAAGAATTAAACTTACTCGGACACACACACATTCCCAAATATTAGTGTTGAAAGTTACACGGATCTGTGCTGTTCAAGTTGCTGAGCTGCTGCTATGTTCAACGCAGCGCTGCTCCTAAAACCATTACAATACATTTATATATATATTATATTTTTACACAATTATCCTTTATTGACCGAGTTTCATTCATGAAGTCAGTGGTGTGTGTACACATCTCTATGTGTGGGTGTGACTGTGAGCGGCACAGTGCGGGTCATTATAATCTCATTATTTTAAGGTACAAATTTAAAAAAAATCCCCAGTCTTGTCGAACAATTTTAATCACTAATGACAAGTATTTTAACTAGACATTGGTCTAGCAGTGGAAAATATCAACTAGACATAAGTGAAGTGTTAAGGGTCCATGTCATCGGGCGACACAGGTACAGCAGGAAACATACAGCTGTTTATCATCCAAATATCATGGACAAAGTGACAAGAAGAACCAAAACCACTTACTTATGGAAGGAAATATTGTCTCCCTTGTTCCTCCGTTTGTGGCTTTGCCAACATGCGCAGCTTTCCAGCATATTCCACCTGTTTCTTGAACTTCTATGCACGTAAATCATTAACTTGCTGACAGTATTTACTTAATGGTTTTCATTATGCTTTTGTTCTTATTTTGAAAGTTCAATAAGTGGACTGATATGCTAAACATGGTGCGAATTTACTGAACAAGTAGTAGACTTTTTTTGGTTTTGTATATTGTTCTGCCACTTTTAATTACAAATTCATCCGCACACGCCTGAGTTTTCATTATCCTTCATTTGTTTAGCATTTTTTTGTTGAAAATTTAGCAGGTGAACACTGGGTGTGTTTAAAACAATATTGTGGCGCTCTTAATTCATAATGTGAAGTAAAATAGAGCATGCCATGTAAAAGAAACAGTTTTATTTTTGCTTAATAAACTTTACTATGTCGTCAAGACTGTTTATATTTAGTTTCTTTTGTCTGTATTAGCATATTTGATATTGGAGTAATCCAGAAGTAATTGAAAGTAATCAAATTACATTACTTTAATATTATGGCACTTGGATTACGTTACTGATTACATTTTTCAACAGGTAACTAGTAACTGTATTGGAATACATTTTTAAAGCAACCCTCCCAACCCTGCCTTTCAACTAGTAAATCAAAGTATATTCTGGCAAACTTCTGCAAGAGAGAACAATTTAATCCCATTATGTTGTGCTAGTTAGTGTAAGAATACTTCCAGGCCAAAATCGGTGTGTTAAGTCAAAAAGGGTGAATATCTGAAATTGCTCAAGGGTGGTAAGGGACCACCCTCCTGATTCTTTAAATTCAATCCCTGAACTCCCAAAATCAGCAAAGAAAAAAAACTTTATCCGACAAAACAAGGTTCACCAAAAAAAAAAATTGATTTTGGCTGCATAGTGCAGTGGATAACTGAAAAAAATGCTTCAAATGGTGACGCAAGCACCAAATTTGGCACACATACTCCTTAGACATTACTCTTTTAAAAATACCGGGTACCCACGTGAACTTTCAATAGGCGGCCAAGAAGTGGCAAACAAGGCGGCAAATTACTGGTTGAGCTAATAGGATTAATAAATGGAATAGTTTTGACTGTGTTGCATGCTTGGTTTGCAAAGTAAAGGTTAAACAATATCAGCATCCATTGGATTCTATGACATGTGACATATGCTACCCTATAACATGATAACTAAGCATGATACATGATGCAATCTATTCCTTTTTAAAACCGTATTCACCCAACTAATAATTTGCATCACTTTTTACCAAAATTGGAGTAACTTTAACTTTTGACCCCTATACAAATTGAAATTGACCTTTGTCAATGTTCTTGCTGTTTTTACCCCATAACTCCGGAACATTCATTCACAGATAGTCCAAACTATACCTTTTTGGAATCTTTATGATCAGACAAATAATATGGAATACCTTTCAATATGATTGGAGCATTTTTAAATTTTGACCCCTGTGTAATACTTTAATTGACCCCTTCTTGGCCGCCTATTGAAAGTTCACGTGGGTACCCGGCATTTTTAAAAGAGTAATGTCTAAGGAGTATGTGTGCCAAATTTGGTGCTTGCATCACCATTTGAAGGATCCCTCAGTAAATATTCACTTATCTGCTGCACTAGCAAGACTACTACAGCAGAAAACCAATGTGGAAGTCAAATATGTGGAGTGTAAAAGGAAGACACAACAAGACCGACAGGTGAGGATGCAGGGGTGTAAAATGAGGGACCCAGACCACCAGGACACAGACAGGGATCAGACATGAACAAATGAACCTATACAGAAAATATCACTAAATGAACACATGCAGAAAATAATAATACTTAAAAAAATCACCAACAGCTGAATACATATAGAACATAATATTACTTAAAAGTGCACAGATGGGGGGCTAACCATAACACTAACTTTACTTCTTTTACACATTGCTGCATGAAGATGTGTTCCAAGAAGTCAGTCATTTTCTACCTCCTTCATTAGATAAATGGCATCTCAGAGGAAGCCAATTAACTTCTAATAATGTAAATGAGTCGCTCAGATTTAAAAAGTCATTCTATCAATTTCTACAATCTTCAGGGGAGGTGATGATCTAGCAGTTAAGCATTGGGCTTGAGACTAGAGGATCCTCGGTTCAAATCCCAGCCTGACCGGAAAATCACTAAGCGCCCTTGGGCAAGGTCCTTAATCCCCTAGTTGGTCCTGGTGTGTAGTGGTCGCCTTGCATGGCAGCAGCCTCACATCAGGGTGAATGTGAGGCATTGATGTGTAAAGCGCTTTGAGCATCTGATGCAGATGGAAAAGTGCTGTATAAATGCAGTCCATTTATTTCTGGAATCTTCCACACAGTTTAAAGAAGCACTGTATGTTAAACTTTGACACAGAACAAATGTGATGAAAGTGAATAAATATTTTAATAAATCAAGCCCATAATTATTATTTATTATTTATTTTATATGGAATAAAATTGACATCTGGGTGAAAGGAAGCAGAAACCAGACAAAAAATGGTGAAAAAAAACCCTCAGAATTGGCGAAAAATTCCAGCCGCTGTTGGGAAGGACAGATGGTTGGACAGGCGTGAACAATCCTGCAGTGATGGTTTCATGCACGCCTGTGTGCACACGCACTAACACAGTGCAAGCACGTGGGAGGTGTGATACCACATCGCACTCACACATTGAACAAATGTACATAAATCGACAAAAATATTTAAAGACAAAATAATGAGAGCAAAGAACACTGAAAGAACAATGAATGCACTGTTTCAGTGTAATGGCCCAGTCACACAGCACTTAATCTCCAGTG
Organism: Thalassophryne amazonica; assembly: GCF_902500255.1. NCBI lineage: Eukaryota > Metazoa > Chordata > Actinopteri > Batrachoidiformes > Batrachoididae > Thalassophryne > Thalassophryne amazonica. The sequence goes on from NC_047109.1 coordinate 113,126,671, forward strand.
ATGGGCACAGATAACCAAAAAATTAGCTTCGATTACAGATAATCAGATAACTGAAAAGTTATCTTTGATAAAGATAAAATGATAAACCACCCAAAATGTATCAGAAGTTACAGATAACTGATAAATTCCAGTATTGTCTCTGGTAGATTTGCAACTACTCATAAGCTGAATTTGAGTTTTAACACCACGATCGCCTCTGGTAGCATCAAATGCGACAACAGACCCAACAATGAACCCACACTTCTGTCTTTGAACATCCTGCCCCCTCCTGGAAGCTCTTGTTTACTACACAGCTTCCAGCACAGAAGCAACCACAAAGCCAGCTCTCTACCCAATCACAATGCTCCGGTCAGGCAGAGGTCTTGGAAAATAAAGCAGTGCTGACTTATGGTTTTGATTTATAAATAACATTAATACCGATAGAATAACTCCATTAATGTCAATTCTGTTATTTGCACAAAGTTAAAATATAACATATCAATCAATCAAGTTTTATTTCTATAGCACTTTACAGCAGTTTTCACTGAACCAAAGTGCTTTCCAATAGCACCAACTAGAGATAAAATAAAAAGAAAAGTACGAAAAACACAATAAGAGCATCCAAAATATAATAAAAATAGACAAAAAAGTGTCAAGCAATTATGTACAAAAAGCTGCCCTGAACAAGTATGTTTTTAACTTAGCTTTAAACAGAGGCAAGCTATTAATGGACCTCAGTTCAGGAGGTAATGCATTCCACAACTTAGGACCTGCTACTGCAAAAGAACGGTCATCCCATTGTTTGGACCTGGACCTGGGAACCTCCAGAAAGTTTTGGTCAGCAGACCGAAGTGCTCTGACAGGGTTGTGTGTTTTTAACAGGTCACATAAATAAGAAGGTGCAATGCCATTTACAGCTTTAAAACAAACAAAGTTTAAAATCAACTCTAAAACGGACTGAAAGCCAGTGCAGGGAGTAAAGTACAGGAGTGATGTGGCTGTGCTTCCTGGTATTGGTCAACAGGCGAGCAGCAGCATTCTGGACCAGTTGGAGTCGGTTTAGAGAGCCTTGAGTGATACCAACATAAAGTGCATTGCAATAGTCAATCCGGGAGCTGATAAAAGCATGCATAGCCTTTTCAAGGTCCTTTTGGCTTAGAAAGGGTTTGACTTTTGCCAGCAGTCTCAGCTGGAAAAAACTGGCTCTTACCACACTGTCAATTTGTTTCTCAAATTTTAAACAGTGGTCAAACCGCACACCAAGGTTCCTTACCACAGCCCTACGATAAGGAGCCAGGGAGCCAAGATCTGGATCAGAGTTAGTTTTAGCTCCAAACAGAATACACTCTGTTTTGGCTTCATTAAGGTGCAGAAAATTCTGAGCCAGCCAGTCCTTAATATCCTTAAAAAAGCTATGTATGGAGTCCAAAGCACTTGTATTATTAGGCACAACTGGCATATAAATCTGGAGGTCATCGGCATAAAAATGAAACTGAAGATTGTGTTTGGTGATGACTGAACTCAGTGGAAGCATGTACAAAGAGAACAAGAGCGGTCCGAGGATACTGCCCTGGGGCACACCAGTGGTCAGAGGAACTGTGGAGGAGGAGAAGTCATTAACCATCACCCTGAAAGTCCTGTTGGTCAAATAAGACTGAAACCACTCCAAGACAGTCCCCTGGAGGCCAACCTGCTGGGACAGACATGTGAGGAGGATTGAGTGGTCCACAGTATCAAACGCAGCTGTTAGATCCAACATCACCAGCAGCACAGGTTTTTTAGAGTCCAACGATAAAAGAATGTCATTTTGTACTTTTAAAAGAGCTGACTCAGTGCTATATCGAGATCTAAAACCCGACTGAAATTGATCTAAAACAGAGTTATGTTCCAAAAACAATTGCAACTGATTAAAAACAATTTTTTCTAAAACCTTAGATAAAAACGATAAATTTGACACTGGTCTAAAATTAGATAAAACTGAGGGCTTTTTAAGAAGAGGCCTAACTACAGCATGTTTAAAATGGGCTGGAACTGTCCCGGAGCTGAGGATATATCTTTTAATGTTGAATAATCCACTAATTCTGAGGTTTTGTAACAAACACAGACAGATTACAAAGGATTCTGGGTAAAAGTGCCTCTGCTAAACACTGATTGGTTCAGTCATTCATTATGTAAACCAACACGTTAATGTGACGTGTGTCGTGTGTTGGTGTTTACAGATAAATGTACTTTTGTAAAATATTCCATTTTTTATTTGTAAAAACAGGCATTTTTATGGAGCCCTGGAAGTGTCATCGCAAAATGTTTTGCATGTGGAAAGAATGTGCGCACGTTTTATGATGTTGTGCGCACGTTTTATTATATTGTATATTCTCTTGACACATAAATGTTGGCTTTACACTGTGTGAGTTTTGGCCCTTTTTCAGATTTTTTAATCGCGAATCCTGCATCGTGTAGTGTACATGGAGTAACAAGCTGCGTTTAACATCTCACAACCACCTCCTGATCACCGATCGTATGGTCGAATGAAAATCAAACCTGTTTAATATTATTCTGGTCGGCCGTAGTGAGGGTATCCTGCTGCTGAAGAACTACAAGCATCCAACCGCTCGCACTGTGCATGTGCAAACACCGCAGAGCTGTCTTGTAATTTTTTGTTGTTGTTGTTGTTTTGTTTTGTTTTTTAAACTTTGATGTCTCCCATCGAGAGTTTTTGTAAATTAAGTTTGAAAAAAAAGCTTACGTTTTGCTTCTGGAAACACAAGTTTGACGTGTGGTTTTTGAATGTACAATATATGTGAGAACATAAATCAGGCGCTCTGAACTTTTACACCATGCAGTTCTGTCGTACAGTTTGAAATGAAACCGAGTGCAGTGATTAAAAATATCATACAGTGTCTGCTCAGCTTCAGGACGAATACTGCCAAGAACTGCCATGAACACTGCTGGCCAGTAGATGGCAGTAGAGACCGTAAAAACTTGCCAAAACACAATTCCAGATAATCCGTGTCTACTACATTTAAGATGCATGGAATTTAACAAACGCAAATACAATAACGTCTATAAACCCAGAGAATATATTCATGAGAGTTTTAGGCACTAGAGTTTAATGCTGCTGTCCGTGGAGCCTGAACAGAGTGTCTGAAATGCATTTGTCCTGTCGTGAACATACTACTGAGATTACCCTATCCTACCCATAATGCACTGCTGGGCACAGCATGTGCTCACTAAAACCTTAAAAATTAGCACAGTACTTTAAAACTAAAACATATATCTGATATTTTCACTTTATAAAACTTCAGACATGACAGTAATTTTAAATAACTTGTCCGAAGTTAGTTTGGTTAAAATTTGAACCACAAGTTAAAAATGTATGCCTCTGGATGACTTGGGTAATATTGCCAGCAGCATGGTGTTAAAGGAAATGATTTTTTTTTTTTATGACCAGTTCTCTTTTGCCTGCAGAGGATAGAACAGTTTCTCATAGAAGCAGCTCTCTTCTGTTTGCAGAGGGTAGAACTATACATCTGTTATGAAAGTTTTAACAGGTAGGTGCTCAACTGATTTTAAATTTTAAAAATGTTTGTTGCTGTTCAGCTTTGTTTACTACGTTATCAGTCTAAAAGTTATTGGACAAAAATTTATCAGAAGATAATTAGTCCGATAATGTTTTTTAAAGTTATCTAAAAAGATAATCCGATAATCAAATCAAATCAAATCAATTTTATTTATATAGCACCAAATCACAACAAACAGTTGCCCCAAGGCGCTTTATATTGTAAGGCAAAAGCCATACAATAATTACAGAAAAACCCCAATGGTCAAAACGACCCCCTGTGAGCAAGCACTTGGCGACAGTGGGAAGGAAAAACTCCCTTTTAACAGGAAGAAACCTCCAGCAGAACCAGGCTCAGGGAGGGGCAGTCTTCTCCTGGGACTGGTTGGGGCTGAGGGGAGAGAATCAGGAAAAAGACATGCTGTGGAAGAGAGCAGAGATCAATCACTAATGATTAAATGCAGAGTGGTGCATACAGAGCAAAAAGAGAAAGAAACACTCAGTGCATCATGGGAACCCCCCAGCAGTCTAAGTCTATAGCAGCATAACTAAGGGATGGTTCAGGGTCACCTGATCCAGCCCTAACTATAAGCTTTAGCAAAAAGGAAAGTTTTAAGCCTAATCTTAAAAGTAGAGAGGGTGTCTGTCTCCCTGGTCTGAATTGGGAGCTGGTTCCACAGGAGAGGAGCCTGAAAGCTGAAGGCTCTGCCTTCCATTCTACTCTTAAAAACCCTAGGAACTACAAGTAAGCCTGCAGTCTGAGAGCGAAGCGCTCTATTGGGGTGATATGGTACTATTAGGTCCCTAAGATAAGATGGGACCTGATTATTCAAAACCTTATAAGTAAGAAGAAGAATTTTAAATTCTATTCTAGAATTAACAGGAAGCCAATGAAGAGAAGCCAATATGGGTGAAATATGCTCTCTCCTTCTAGTCCCCATGAGTACTCTAGCTGCAGCATTTTGAATTAACTGAAGGCTTTTTAGGGAACTTTTAGGACAACCTGATAATAATGAATTACAATAGTCCAGCCTAGAGGAAATAAATGCATGAATTTTTCAGCATCACTCTGAGACAAGACCTTTCTAATTTTAGAGATACTGCACAAATGCAAAAAAGCAGTCCTACAATATTGAAGGACATATCCTGATCAAAAATGACTCCAAGATTTCTCACAGTATTACTAGAGGTCAGGGTAATGCCATCCAGAGTAAGGATCTTGTTAGACACCATGTTTCTAAGATTTCTGGGGCCAAGTACAATAACTTCAGTTTTATCTGAATTTAAAAGCAGGAAATTAGAGGTCATCCATGTCTTTATGTCTGAAAGACAATCCTGCAGTTTAACTAATTGGTGTGTGTCCTCTGGCTTCATGGATAGATAAAGCTGGGTATCATCTACGTAACAATGAAAATTTAAGCAATGCTTTCTAATAATACTGCACAAGGGAAGCAAGTATAAAGTGAATGAATGAATGAATGAAAACTGTTTATTTCGAACATTTGATACAACAACAAATACAAGATAGATCAGTGAAGACAACAACAAAAAAAGATCCTACTGTGTACCCAACATGTCCGAAAAGGGGTAGGGTGAAGCATCAGCTTATTTATCCCTACCCCTTCTTCCCCACAACCAGTAATACCCTTTGCCACGTATACACATAGATTCCTACACACCTAAACCGATATCTATCTATCTATCTATCTATCTATCTATCTATCTATCTATCTATCTATCTATCTATCTATCTATCTATCTATCTATCTATCTATCTATCTATCTATCTATCTATCTATCTATCTATCTATCTATCTATCTATCTATCTATCTATCTATCTATCTATCTATCTATCTATCTATCTATCTATCTATCTATCTATCTATCTATCTATCTATCTATCTATATATATATATATATATATATATACACAAACATAAATATACACCGACACATACCTACTTACATACAAAATACTATATATTTACTAAATAAATACTATATATTTACAAGCCGAAGCAAAAAACAAAAACAACCTAACCCTCATTACCCTTCATCCTCCCTATACCTAGAAAAAAACATATTTTTGTACCGCTGTTTGAACTGGTTCATGCTTGGACATTGCTTGAGCCCCACTCCCAATCTGTTCCACATCCTCACCCCACAGACAGAAATACAGAAACCTTTTAATGTTGTTCGTGCCCACTGATGCTTTAAATTAAATTTCCCCCTCAGATTGCAATCCCCTGATCTGTTAAAAAACATATTTTTAATATTTGCTGGAAGTAAATTGTTTATTGCTTTATACACGATTTGTAATGTTTGAAAATGAACCAAGTCTGTGAATTTTAAGATTTTGGATTGTAAAAATAGTGGATTTGTATGATCTCTATAGCCAGTATTATGAATAATTCTTATAGCTCTTTTCTGCATTACTGATACTTATTGTGTTGTACCTTTATAAGTATTACCCCATACCTCTGCACAGTACTGTAAATATGGTAAAACCAGTGAGCAGTAAAGAATGCGGAGTGAGTTGTGGTCCAGAATATGTTTCGCTTTGTTTAGAACTGAAATGCTTCTTGACAGTTTACTTTGTATATGTTTTATATGAGTCTTCCAGTTTATCTTATCATCTATTATCACCCCCAGAAACTTATTTTCATGTACCCTTTCAATATCTACCCCCTCGACTTGTAACTGAACCTGTATGTCTGTATTACAATAGCCAAATAACATGTATTTTGTTTTACTTAAGTTTAATGATAATTTGTTTCTGTCAAACCATATTTTCAATTTTCCCATTTCTATACTGATCCTCCTCAGTAACTCCTGCAAATCCCCCCCGAACAAAAAATGCTTGTGTGATCTGCAAATAATACTAATTTTAATATTTTGGAAACATTGACAATATCATTTATATAAATTAGAAAGTTTTGGACCCAATACTGACCCCTGTGGGACCACAAGCATTGTCCAAGCATGATGATGTATATTCCCCCAAATTCACAAACTGTTTTCTGTTACTTAAGTAGCTTCTCACCCAGTGCAACACCACCCCCCTAATCCCATACTGTTCAAGTTTATTGATTAATATGTCATGATTGATTGTATCAAAAGCCTTTTTAAGATCGATAAATATTCCAACTGAATGTAATTTGTGGTCTATGGCATTTGTAATCTCCTCAACTGATTCTATTAATGCAAGTGATGTTGAACTATGTGCTCTGAATCCATATTGACTATCAGTAAGTAATTTATGTTTATTTATGAATTTTATCTAATCTATTATTGAATAACTTTTCTAATAATTTGGAAAATTGTGGAAGCAAAGAAACAGGTCTATAATTTGTGAAGTGGTGTCTATCCCCAGTCTTATACAGCGGCACAACCTTAGCTATTTTCATTTGATTGGGAAATTTACCAACAATCCATTCAATGACCTGTTTTACCACCACCATATCAATTTCATTTAAATCGGTAGATGTATTATATTTACAATTATTCACAATGTCTATCATTTCTTTTCCATCCTCTGCTGTGAGGAATATTGAACAGGGATTTCTTTCTATGAGATTATTATCCCAATCCTCAGGTTGGGAATCGGGAATTTTTTCTGCCAAGCTTGGTCCAATATTTACAAAAAAATTATTAAAACCGTTGACTACCTCATCCTTATTTTCCTTCTTAACATTATTATCAATGAAATACTGAGGGTAACTCTGTTTTTTATTACCATTTTTGATAATGCTATTTAATATATCCCATATTCCTTTAATATTGTTTTTGTTATTATATGTTACTATAATATTCCTTCCTACATACCCGTATAATATTAATCTATTTTTGTATTTTTTATATCTATTTTCTGCCTCTTTAGTCTTTAGTTTTATGAATTCTCTATACAGTGTATTTTTCTTATTACATGCATTTCGTAACCCTTTTGTCATCCATGGTCGATCTTGGATTTTTTGTTTTCTGTAGTCTTGTTTAATTGGAAAATTTTTATCATATAATGATGTAAATATTTGTAAAAAAAAGTTTCATATGCACTATCAACATCACTTTCACTGTATACCTTTTCCCAGTTTTGCTCCTGTAAATCCTTCTTTAGTGTGTTCATGTTTTCCTCTGTCCGCACTCGCCTGTATTTTATTTTCTCCTCTGGCTGATTCCGCCGATGGTTTCTATTATAAACGATGAAAACTGGTAGATGATCACTAATGTCATTGATTAATAATCCACTCACAGTATTATTCTCAATATCATTGCTGAATATATTATCAATTAAGGTGGCACTATGGGATGTAATTCTGTTTGGCCTGGTGATTTTTGGATATAAACTCATACTGTACATTATATTGATAAATTCAACTGTTATTTTATGCTTATTTGGATTGAGCAGATCAATATTTAAGTCACCACAAATTAACACAGTTTTTTTGATTAGTTTTTGAGAACGTTTTTTCCATACAGTCAGTGAATGTTTCAATACTAGATCCTGGTGCTCTATATATACAGCTGACTAATACATTTTTGCTTTTTTCTTCACATATTTCAATAGTTATACATTCTAATAAGTTATAGATCACAGTTGTCATATTGTCTACTATTTTATAATCCATGTTCTTATCCACATACACAGCCACTCCTCCTCCACTCTTATTCTTTCTGTTTACACAGTTAAATTCATATCCATCCAGTTCAAAATCCATTCCTTTATCTTCATTGATCCATGTTTCTGATATAGCAATTATGTTAAATAATTTTTTTAATCGACTTAAATATTCTTTAATGTTGTTAAAGTTTGCATATAGACTTCTGCTGTTGAAATGGATTATTGATAATTTGTTATCCGTTTTAATGATCCGATTAAACTGTTCATCTGAATAATAGCAACAACTGTCATTAATATTTGAGAAGAAATTATTGTCCGGGTCTATATCGTGCTCCAAGTCCAGTACATTGTGGTCTGTGTATTTAAATGTTCTCAGTTCTAGTTTTCCATGATCAGCAATCCTGTGAGTTATATCCTTCTTGTCTCCAGATGTAGATGATGTAGTAGATGAATAGGTTCCTCTGGTCTGTGTCATGGTGTTGTGATGTGTTTGTGTCCTCATACCTTATTGGTCGTATTTGTCCAGTTCCTCGATGTTCCTGATTACCATAACCTTCGCTTGTTCTGGTGTTCCATTCAATTTGATAAATGTTTTGCAGTTGGATGTCCATGTCACCGCTGTTCCGGAGCACAGCGGTGTTCTGCTGTATCTGTTAGCTGTTTGAACTGAGCTGTTTGAGTTCTTTGAATTAACAGTCTTTTTCAAGACTTTTTTACTTTTTTACTTTTTTTTACTTTTTCACCGTGCTCCAATGCCTAAAGAAGACCTGTAACGGTCGAAGCATCGCGACGGAGCACTTTTATCAGCTAACCTTCATCAGCGTTGGCAAGCTAACTAAATTGCTAACGCTTTCGTTTTTATTTTTATTTTATTTTTTAGCACTGTTGTCGTGCTGCTCCACAGCCTGCCTAGTGGATTTTTATTTTATTTTAGCGCTGTTGTCGTGCGTTGCCTGTGCTGCTCCACAGCCTGTCCAGTGGATTTTTATTTTATTTTTTAGCACTGTTGTCATGTGTTACCTGTGCTGCTCCACAGCCTGTCCAGTGGATTTTTATTTTATTTTTTAGCACTGTTGTCATGTGTTACCTGTGCTGCTCCACAGCCTGTCCAGTGGATTTTTATTTTATTTTTTAGCACTGTTGTCATGTGTTACCTGTGCTGCTCCACAGCCTGTCCAGTGGATTTTTATTTTATTTTAGCGCTGTTGTCATGTGTTACCTGTGCTGCTCCACAGCCTGTCCAGTGGATTTTTATTTTATTTTTTAGCACTGTTGTCATGTGTTACCTGTGCTGCTCCACAGCCTGTTCAGTGGATTTTTATTTTATTTTTTACCACTGTTGTCGTGCGTTACCTGTGCTGCTCCACAGCCTGTTCAGTGGATTTTTATTTTATTTTTTACCACTGTTGTCGTGCGTTACCTGTGCTGCTCCACAGCCTGTTCAGTGGATTTTTATTTTATTTTTTACCACTGTTGTCGTGCGTTACCTGTGCTGCTCCACAGCCTGTCTAGTGGATTTTTATTTTATTTTTTACCACTGTTGTCGTGTGTTACCTGTGCTGCTCCACAGCCTGTCCAGTGGATTTTTATTTTATTTTTTACCACTGTTGTCGTGTGTTACCTGTGCTGCTCCACAGCCTGTCCAGTGGATTTTTATTTTATTTTTTAGCACTGTTGTCGTGCGTTACCTGTGCTTCTCCACAGCCTGTTCAGTGGATTTTTGTTTTGTTTTTTGGCACTGTTGTCGTGCGTTACCTGTGCTGCTCCACAGCCTGTTCAGTGGATTTTGATTTTTATTTTATTTTTTTTAGCACTGTTGTCGTGTGTTACCTGTGCTGCTCCACAGCCTGTCCAGTGGATTTTTGTTTTGTTTTTTGGCACTGTTGTCGTGTGTTACCTGTGCTTCTCCACAGCCTGTTCAGTGGATTTTTGTTTTGTTTTTTGGCACTGTTGTCGTGTGTTACCTGTGCTGCTCCACAGCCTGTTCAGTGGATTTTTGTTTTGTTTTTTGGCACTGTTGTCGTGCGTTACCTGTGCTTCTCCACAGCCTGTTCAGTGGATTTTTGTTTTGTTTTTTGGCACTGTTGTCGTGTGTTACCTGTGCTGCTCCACAGCCTGTTCAGTGGATTTTGATTTTTATTTTATTTTTTTTAGCACTGTTGTCGTGTGTTACCTGTGCTGCTCCACAGCCTGTCCAGTGGATTTTTATTTTATTTTTTACCACTGTTGTCGTGTGTTACCTGTGCTGCTCCACAGCCTGTCCAGTGGATTTCTATTTTATTTTTTAGCACTGTTGTCGTGTGTTACCTGTGCTGCTCCACAGCCTGTTCAGTGGATTTTGATTTTTATTTTATTTTTTTTAGCACTGTTGTCGTGTGTTACCTGTGCTGCTCCACAGCCTGTCTAGTGGATTTTTATTTTATTTTTTACCACTGTTGTCGTGTGTTACCTGTGCTGCTCCACAGCCTGTCCAGTGGATTTTTATTTTATTTTTTTTAGCACTGTTGTCGTGTGTTACCTGTGCTGCTCCACAGCCTGTCTAGTGGATTTTTATTTTATTTTTTAGCACTGTTGTCGTGCGTTACCTGTGCTGCTCCACAGCCTGTCTAGTGGTTTTTTTGTTTTGTTTTAGCACTGTTGTCGTGCGTTACCTGTGCTGCTCCACAGCCTGTCTAGTGGATTTTTATTTTGTTTTAGCACTGTTGTCGTGCGTTACCTGTGCTGCTCCACAGCCTGTCTAGTGGATTTTTATTTTGTTTTAGCACTGTTGTCGTGCGTTACCTGTGCTGCTCCACAGCCTGTCTAGTGGATTTTTATTTTGTTTTAGCACTGTTGTCGTGTGTTACCTGTGCTGCTCCACAGCCTGTCCAGTGGATTTTGATTTTTATTTTATTTTTTTTTAGCACTGTCGTCGTGCGTTACCTGTGCTGCTCCACAGCCTGTCTAGTGGATTTTTATTTTGTTTTAGCACTGTTGTCGTGCGTTACCTGTGCTGCTCCACAGCCTGTCTAGTGGATTTTTATTTTGTTTTAGCACTGTTGTCGTGTGTTACCTGTGCTGCTCCACAGCCTGTCCAGTGGATTTTTATTTTGTTTTAGCACTGTTGTCGTGCGTTACCTGTGCTGCTCCACAGCCTGTCTAGTGGATTTTTATTTTGTTTTAGCACTGTTGTCGTGCGTTACCTGTGCTGCTCCACAGCCTGTCTAGTGGATTTTTATTTTGTTTTAGCACTGTTGTCGTGCGTTACCTGTGCTGCTCCACAGCCTGTCTAGTGGATTTTTATTTTGTTTTAGCACTGTTGTCGTGTGTTACCTGTGCTGCTCCACAGCCTGTCCAGTGGATTTTGATTTTTATTTTATTTTTTTTTAGCACTGTTGTCGTGCGTTACCTGTGCTGCTCCACAGCCTGTCTAGTGGATTTTTATTTTGTTTTAGCACTGTTGTCGTGTGTTACCTGTGCTGCTCCACAGCCTGTCCAGTGGATTTTGATTTTTATTTTATTTTTTTTTAGCACTGTTGTCGTGTGTTATCTGTGCTGCTCCACAGCCTGTCCAGTGGATTTTTATTTTATTTTTTACCACTGTTGTCGTGTGTTACCTGTGCTGCTCCACAGCCTGTCCAGTGGATTTCTATTTTATTTTTTAGCACTGTTGTCGTGTGTTACCTGTGCTGCTCCACAGCCTGTTCAGTGGATTTTGATTTTTATTTTATTTTTTTAGCACTGTTGTCGTGTGTTACCTGTGCTGCTCCACAGCCTGTCTAGTGGATTTTTATTTTATTTTTTACCACTGTTGTCGTGTGTTACCTGTGCTGCTCCACAGCCTGTCCAGTGGATTTTTATTTTATTTTTTTTAGCACTGTTGTCGTGTGTTACCTGTGCTGCTCCACAGCCTGTCTAGTGGATTTTTATTTTATTTTTTAGCACTGTTGTCGTGCGTTACCTGTGCTGCTCCACAGCCTGTCTAGTGGTTTTTTGTTTTGTTTTAGCACTGTTGTCGTGCGTTACCTGTGCTGCTCCACAGCCTGTCTAGTGGATTTTTATTTTGTTTTAGCACTGTTGTCGTGCGTTACCTGTGCTGCTCCACAGCCTGTCTAGTGGATTTTTATTTTGTTTTAGCACTGTTGTCGTGCGTTACCTGTGCTGCTCCACAGCCTGTCTAGTGGATTTTTATTTTGTTTTAGCACTGTTGTCGTGTGTTACCTGTGCTGCTCCACAGCCTGTCCAGTGGATTTTGATTTTGATTTTATTTTTTTTTAGCACTGTCGTCGTGCGTTACCTGTGCTGCTCCACAGCCTGTCTAGTGGATTTTTATTTTGTTTTAGCACTGTTGTCGTGCGTTACCTGTGCTGCTCCACAGCCTGTCTAGTGGATTTTTATTTTGTTTTAGCACTGTTGTCGTGCGTTACCTGTGCTGCTCCACAGCCTGTCTAGTGGATTTTTATTTTGTTTTAGCACTGTTGTCGTGCGTTACCTGTGCTGCTCCACAGCCTGTCTAGTGGATTTTTATTTTGTTTTAGCACTGTTGTCGTGTGTTACCTGTGCTGCTCCACAGCCTGTCCAGTGGATTTTGATTTTTATTTTATTTTTTTTTAGCACTGTTGTCGTGCGTTACCTGTGCTGCTCCACAGCCTGTCTAGTGGATTTTTATTTTGTTTTAGCACTGTTGTCGTGCGTTACCTGTGCTGCTCCACAGCCTGTCTAGTGGATTTTTATTTTGTTTTAGCACTGTTGTCGTGCGTTACCTGTGCTGCTCCACAGCCTGTCTAGTGGATTTTTATTTTGTTTTAGCACTGTTGTCGTGTGTTACCTGTGCTGCTCCACAGCCTGTCCAGTGGATTTTGATTTTTATTTTATTTTTTTTTAGCACTGTTGTCGTGCGTTACCTGTGCTGCTCCACAGCCTGTCTAGTGGATTTTTATTTTTTTTTAGCACTGTTGTCGTGCGTTACCTGTGCTGCTCCACAGCCTGTCTAGTGGATTTTTATTTTGTTTTAGCACTGTTGTCGTGCGTTACCTGTGCTGCTCCACAGCCTGTCTAGTGGATTTTTATTTTGTTTTAGCACTGTTGTCGTGCGTTACCTGTGCTGCTCCACAGCCTGTCTAGTGGATTTTTATTTTGTTTTAGCACTGTTGTCGTGCGTTACCTGTGCTGCTCCACAGCCTGTCCAGTGGATTTTTATTTTTATTTTATTTTAATTTTTAGCACTGTTGTTGTGCGTTACCTGTGCTGCTCCACAGCCTGTCTAGTGGATTTTTATTTTATTTTAGCACTGTTGTCGTGCGTTACCTGTGCTGCTCCACAGCCTGTCTAGTGTCGGATTCCCTGTTTGGGAATCCGCTAGCTTAGCGTAGCTACTAGCTCTTAGCCGTTTTAGCATGGCGGCTTCTCCTGTCTCTGCCGTACTTTTCTGCTCTGGGTGTGAAATGTTTAGTTATTCCTCGGCCTCTTTTAGCAGTAACGGTACTTGTAATAAGTGCAGCTTATTCGTAGCTTTGGAGGCCAGGCTGGGCGAATTGGAGGCTCGGCTCCGCACCGTGGAAAATTCTACAGCTAGCCAGGCCCCTGTAGTCGGTGCGGACCAAGGTAGCTTAGCCGCCGTTAGTTCCCCCCTGGCAGACCCCGTGCAGTCGGGAAGGCAGGCTGACTGGGTGACTGTGAGGAGGAAGCGTAGCCCTAAACAGAAGCCCCGTGTACACCGTCAACCCGTTCACATCTCTAACCGTTTTTCCCCACTCGACGATACACTCGCCGAGGATCAAACTCTGGTTATTGGCGACTCTGTTTTGAGAAATGTGAAGTTAGCGACACCAGCAACCATTGTCAATTGTCTTCCGGGGGCCAGAGCAGGCGACATCGAAGGACATTTGAAATTGCTGGCTAAGGCTAAGCGTAAATTTGGTAAGATTGTAATTCACGTCGGCAGTAATGACACTCGGTTACGCCAATCGGAGGTCACTAAAATTAACATTGAATCGGTGTGTAACTTTGCAAAAACAATGTCGGACTCTGTTGTTTTCTCTGGGCCCCTCCCCAATCAGACCGGGAGTGACATGTTTAGCCGCATGTTCTCCTTGAATTGCTGGCTGTCTGAGTGGTGTCCAAAAAATGAGGTGGGCTTCATTGATAATTGGCAAAGCTTCTGGGGAAAACCTGGTCTTGTTAGGAGAGACGGCATCCATCCCACTTTAGAGGGAGCAGCTCTCATTTCTAGAAATCTGGCCAATTTTTTGGGATCCTCCAAACTGTGACTGTCTAGCGTTGGGACCAGGAGGCAGAGCTGTGGTCTTATACACCTCTCTGCAGCTTCTCTCCCCCTGCCATCCCCTTATTACCCCATCCCCGTAGAGACGGTGCCTGCTCCCAGACCACCAATAACTAGCAAAAATCTATTTAAGCATAAAAATTCAAAAAGAAAAAATAATATAGCACCTTCAATTGCACCACAGACTAAAACAGTTAAATGTGGTCTATTAAACATTAGGTCTCTTTCTTCTAAGTCCCTGTTGGTAAATGATATAATAATTGATCAACGTATTGATTTATTCTGCCTAACAGAAACTTGGTTACAGCAGGATGAATATGTTAGTTTAAATGAGTCAACACCCCGAGTCACACTAACTGTCAGAATGCTCGTAGCACGGGCCGGGGCGGAGGATTAGCAGCAATCTTCCATTCCAGCTTATTAATTAATCAAAAACCTAGACAGAGCTTTAATTCATTTGAAAGCTTGTCTCTTAGTCTTGTCCATCCAAATTGGAAGTCCCAAAAACCAGTTTTATTTGTTATTATCTATCGTCCACCTGGTCGTTACTGTGAGTTTCTCTGTGAATTTTCAGACCTTTTGTCTGACTTAGTGCTTAGCTCAGATAAGATAATTATAGTGGGCGATTTTAACATCCACACAGATGCTGAGAATGACAGCCTCAACACTGCATTTAATCTATTATTAGACTCTATCGGCTTTGCTCAAAAAGTAAATGAGTCCACCCACCACTTTAATCATATTTTAGATCTTGTTCTGACTTATGGTATGGAAATAGAAGACTTAACAGTATTCCCTGAAAACTCCCTTTTGTCTGATCATTTTTTAATAACATTTACATTTACCCTGATGGACTACCCTGCAGTGGGGAATAAGTTTCATTACACTAGAAGTCTTTCAGAAAGCGCTGTAACTAGGTTTAAGGATATGATTCCTTCTGTATGTTCTCTAATGTCATATACCAACACAGAGCAGAGTAGCTACCTAAACTCTGTAAGGGAGTTAGAGTATCTTGTCAATAGTTTTACATCCTCATTGAAGACAACTTTGGATGCTGTAGCTCCTCTGAAAAAGAGAGCTTTAAATCAGAAGTGTCTGACTCCGTGGTATAACTCACAAACTCGTAGCTTAAAGCAGATAACCCGTAAGTTGGAGAGGAAATGGCGTCTCACTAATTTAGAAGATCTTCACTTAGCCTGGAAAAAGAGTTTGTTGCTCTATAAGAAAGCCCTTCGTGAAGCTAGGACATCTTTCTACTCATCACTAATTGAAGAAAATAAGAACAACCCCAGGTTTCTTTTCAGCACTGTAGCCAGGCTGACAAAGAGTCAGAGCTCTATTGAGCTGAGTATTCCATTAACTTTAACTAGTAATGACTTCATGACTTTCTTTGCTAACAAAATTTTGACTATTAGAGAAAAAATTACTCATAACCATCCCAAAGATGTATCGTTATCTTTGGCTGCTTTCAGTGATGCCGGTATTTGGTTAGACTCTTTCTCTCCGATTGTTCTGTCTGAGTTATTTTCATTAGTTACTTCATCCAAACCATCAACATGCTTATTAGACCCCATTCCTGCCAGGCTGCTCAAGGAAGTCCTACCATTATTTAATGTTTCAATCTTAAATATGATCAATCTATCTTTGTTAGTTGGTTATGTACCACAGGCCTTTAAGGTGGCAGTAATTAAACCATTACTTAAAAAGCCATCACTTGACCCAGCTATCTTAGCTAATTATAGGCCAATCGCCAACCTTTCTTTTCTCTCAAAGATTCTTGAGAGGGTAGTTGTAAAACAGCTAACTGATCACCTGCAGAGGAATGGTCTATTTGAAGAGTTTCAGTCAGGTTTTAGAATTCATCATAGTACAGAAACAGCATTAGTGAAGGTTACAAATGATCTTCTTATGGCTTCGGACAGTGGACTTATCTCTGTGCTTGTTCTGTTGGACCTCAGTGCTGCTTTTGATACTGTTGACCATAAAAATTTATTACAGAGATTAGAGCATGTCATAGGTATTAAAGGCATTGCGCTGCGGTGGTTTGAATCATATTTGTCTAATAGATTACAGTTTGTTCATGTAAATGGGGAATCTTCTTCACAGACTAAAGTTAATTATGAAGTTCCACAAGGTTCTGTGCTAGGACCAATTTTATTCACTTTATACATGCTTCCCTTGGGCAGTATTATTAGACGGTATTGCTTAAATTTTCATTGTTACGCAGATGATACCCAGCTTTATCTATCCATGAAGCCAGAGGATACACACCAATTAGCTAAACTGCAGGATTGTCTTACAGACATAAAGACATGGATGACCTCTAATTTCCTGCTTTTAAACTCAGATAAAACTGAAGTTATTGTACTTGGCCCCACAAATCTTAGAAGCATGGTGTCTAACCAGATCGTTACTCTGGATGGCATTTCCCTGATCTCTAGTAATACTGTGAGAAATCTTGGAGTTATTTTTGATCAGGATATGTCATTCAAAGCGCATATTAAACAAATATGTAGGACCGCCTTTTTGCATTTACGCAATATCTCTAAAATCAGAAAGGTCTTGTCTCAGAGTGATGCTGAAAAACTAATTCATGCATTTATTTCCTCTAGGCTGGACTATTGTAATTCATTATTATCAGGTTGTCCTAAAAGTTCCCTAAAAAGCCTTCAGTTGGTTCAGAATGCTGCAGCTAGAGTACTGACGGGGACTAGCAGGAGAGAGCATATCTCACCCGTGTTGGCCTCCCTTCATTGGCTTCCCGTTAATGCTAGAATAGAATTTAAAATTCTTCTTCTTACTTATAAGGTTTTGAATAATCAGGTCCCATCTTATCTTAGGGACCTCGTAGTACCATATTACCCCATTAGAGCGCTTCGCTCTCAGACTGCGGGCTTACTTGTGGTTCCTAGGGTTTGTAAGAGTAGAATGGGAGGCAGAGCCTTCAGCTTTCAGGCTCCTCTCCTGTGGAACCAGCTCCCAATTCAGATCAGGGAGACAGATACCCTCTCTACTTTTAAGATTAGGCTTAAAACTTTCCTTTTCGCTAAGGCTTATAGTTAGGGCTGGATCGGGTGACCCTGGACCATCCCTTGGTTATGTTGCTTTAGACGTAGACTGTGGGGGGGTTCCCATGATGCACTGTTTCTTTCTCTTTTTGCTCCGTATGCATCACTCTGCATTTAATCATTAGTGATCGATCTCTTTTTCCTGGTTCTTTCCCTCAGCCCCAACCAGTCTCAGCAGAAGACTGCCCCTCCCTGAGCCTGGTTCTGCTGGAGGTTTCTTCCTGTTAAAAGGGAGTTTTTCCTTCCCACTGTGGCCAAGTGCTTGCTCATAGGGGGTCGTGTTGACCGTTGGGGTTTTTCATAATTATTGTATGGCCTTGCCTTGCAATGTGGAGCGCCTTGGGGCAACTGTTTTTTGTGATTTGGCGCTATATAAGAAAAAAGTTGATTGATTGATTGATTGATGTCTGTTGAATTTTTCCCTGCTTTTTTAAGAAACGAGCTTTCCTGGTGATGTCTGCGTTTCTTTTGGTCAGATGTTCATTGCTGAATACGTTTGTTCCTTTGAGTTTCCGTCCCTGTTTTAACAATGCCATTTTATGTTTTCTGTTGACAAACCTCATTATAACTGCTCGCTTGTTTCCATCCTCTCTCCTGGGCAGGGGGTGGCACGCTTCAATGTTATTACAGTCCATTTGAATACCTTTAGATTGCAGGAAGTCAGCCACCTGTTGTTCCACTGAGCTGGCCTCCTGCTCACTGGCCTCCCCTCCGCTGTCTTCTGACACCGCCCGTGCGTAGGATCGAGGTTTAATATGAATTCCTGTAATAATAACGTCGTTCATCCTTGTGTACTGTTCCAACTCCACAACACAGTTCTCCAGGTACACCAGACGCCGGTCTTTCTCGGCATTCTGGATCCGGAGAGCCTTCACTTCTTCCACCAGCTCCATAATGGATTTCTGCTGCATTTTAACAACAGAGATTTCCTCAGACAAAAAGTCCAGGGACTTCTTGATATCGTCTCCCTCCTCCACCGTCAGTGCCTTCTGCGGACCCATGGTCAGATAACTCCGCGCTGGCGCCTCAGGCCTCGGTAAAGCCTTGCCAGTGGAACTGCGCTGGTGCCTCGGGCTTCAGGTGGAGCCGCGCCGGTGGATGTGCGCTGATGCCTCGGGCCTCGGTGAAGCCGCGCCGGTGGAACTGCACTGACGCTGTTGTGGATCAGCAAACTTCAGGCTTGAAAACTAGTTTCTTCTCTTCTTTAGTAGAGATGCTTGAATCTTCGACTGGACTGGGTTGCTTGACGTGAGGACGTTTCGCTTCAAATCACAGAAGCTTCCTCAGCTAAAATTCTTGCTCTGGTAGTCTGACTTCTGTCTTGACTCTTGTAGAGAAGAATAAACCAGAAGCCAACAAAAGCTGGAGTTTTTAACCTAACCAGACCCCTCCTACCGAGAGGCCGACTGCTATAGGCTAGTAACTAAACAATAGCTCTAATTAGCACCTATTGTGAACTCTCCTAATGATGGGATGGAAACCTCCCCTGATGGCTCCCTTGATGACTCTCCTGATGATGTGAATGACTCATTACCATGAACAAAAGACTGAAACTGCTTAGACCTGAGTACCCCATTGTAAACAGGGGACAAAGCGTGTCTGAGACCCGCCCCCCGGTTAAGGCTGGGTTTCAACTGTTTTGCAAAGAATGCTTCCTTGACACCTCTCTCAAACCATTTCTTCTCTCTGGCTAAGATTTTAACTTCCTTGTCCTCAAACTTAGTCTCACCTAGATGAGACTAAGCAACCTTTAAACAAGAGGCTATACCAGCACCGCAGAGAGGTCGCCAGTGGACCTCAGTCTGCAGTTCATCTCCACCTGAAAGACACTAACCACACGTTTGAGGTGCTACTAGTGTGTTGATCAATTTATTATATAATTTACTAACAGGGACTTAGAAGAGAGAGACCTAATGTTTAATAAACCACATTTAACTGTTTTAGTCTGTGGTGCAGTTGAAGGTGCTATATTATTTTTTCTTTTTGAATTTTTATGCTTAAATAGATTTTTACTGGTTGTTGGTGGTCTGGGAGCAGGCACCATCTCTACGGGGATGGGGTATTGGGGGGATGGCAGGGGGAGAGAAGCTGCAGAGAGGTGTGTAAGACTACAACTCTGCTTCCTGGTCCCAACCCTGGATAGTCACAGTTTGGAGGGTTTAATAAAATTGGCCAGATTTCTAGAAATGAGAGCTGCTCCATCCAAAGTGGGATGGATGCCGTCTCTCCTAACAAGACCAGGTTTTCCCCAGAAGCTTTGCCAATTATCTATGAAGCCCACCTCATTTTCAAAGATAATGAAAACATTATCTTTGATAATTATCTGTTATCGGATTATCGGAACTGTGCCCATCACTGGTTATCTTGTGTTTTGGCTTTTTACATTTTTGGACTTAATCTGGTCTTCTGGTTCTCACCACAACAACAAGGCTGTAAAGAAGTTTATTTCTGCTATGAAGTTGGACATTTTAACATGGGCTTTAATGAAGAGTGACTCACTTTTGGAGATACCCTCTAACGGCCATTTAAGGAACTGCAAGATTTGGCACTTCTGTGATGGCTTAATTTATCAGCACAGAATTATCACTCGGTGGTCTCATTTTATTTCAGTAAAATTTTCAGTAAAATACCATTCAGTGAGGCAAAGCCGAGTTGAATGGTATGTTCCAGCTTTCACCTCATGAAATATTCGTAGCATTGAACTCATAAACATTCATATTTCTATATTATTTCTCACTAGCTTTTACAGAATATATTAGAAACATATTAAATGTATACAGAAATAAGCTGTCTCCGGGTTTTTGTCACCATGTTGGTTTATTTTGTTCAAGCGAGCAGACAGTTGACATCACGCTGCCTTTCTTTACTCCGACTGGCAGTCGCCACGTCCTTCACAGTTTCCTTGCGTTAAGTTGGGGGAAGAAGCCCTCATGTGATCTATGACTAATGGTCACTAACGTACGTAGTTCAAGGTCGTCTGTTCTTCTCATCACGTCTGTCAAATGTTATCAGGTATGAGGCAATCTCCTCGTTAGTGTTCCATCTCAGGCGCTCGTTTGGCAGAGTGGATGAACGAGGGAGACACTCCAAAAGCTTGTTAGGAAGAAAGACCTTCCTCTCCCTTATTCTCAGCAGAGAGACACAGAGCCACACCATCGTCTGTCCCTGTGGAAAACATCTCTGTGCCGCTCATGGCGAAAAACAGGGTAAACATTGAAGAGTACTGTATTTAGTGTTGTATGCTAAAGGTGTTAGCACTTTTAGCAACTATCAGTAGCCTGATCTATTAAGCCTGTTAATGCACGATTAGTGAGAAAATAAGTGGCTCATAACGTTTAAAGCCCACACCAAAGCAAATCATTAGGACAACCACTGCACAGTTCCCAAAACTATGTTTCAACGAACACCTAAACCAAGGTTAGCCTGTTAGCTTAGCTGGTTTAAAGTGGAACATGGGGCATGTTCAGGTTTCTTTCATCACACAATAAACCACCCATGCTACCCCTCTTTATGCATTAATGAGTTAATTGTGATGTAGCCAGAATCAGCACGGCCGCTACTTCTAACATGGCAATGCCCAGATATTAGGTTTTCCGTGTCTCTATAGAAAACCTACGGGTGATGTCACACAGGCTTTGTCCAGTACACACATACACACACACACACACACACACACACACACACACACACAGTCTATGATCACCACAACTAGGCCAGATGTTTGGGAAGTCCTATTTGTAAGTGTTTTTCAAATCTCCTGAAAAAACAAAACCTCCTCATGCAAGCAAAGAAACTGGAGGGTTTATTTTTTCTTTGAAATACATGTGATTCCATTTAGCATGGAAACCCGCTTAACAATCGGAAGGGAAATAAGCTGGTTTCATACTCAAATAAAGCTGTATGGCCTTTGGGTTTTTTAAAGATTTAAGTCAACAAAACAAATCTTTGGCACCACTATAATTTTATTCCTTTAAATAGGGCATTCATAATATGATATTGCCAATGTGATCAAAATCTGCACCGTCTGAAAAACAATTTAGAATTTCAACCCCTGAAGGGTAGAAATTCAGACAATCAGATATCATGACCTACCTTTGATAGCGACATTACAGATCACATGGGGGCTTCCCCCAATCTTATCAATATCTGTGTGAGGATGCTGGGAAGGACACAGCAACTGTGAATTGGCTTCTTGCTTGAACAAAACAAACCATGATGGCAGAAAAAGCTATGAACCAGCTTATTTCTGTAGAAATTGAATATGTTTCTCATATTTTGCAAAAGGTAGAGAGAAATAAACTCTTCCAAATCTAAAAACGCTGTTTTGGGTTCTTTTTAACCACATAACAACTCTGAATTGATTTTAAGACATCTTATGGATGTTAGTGTGCACACCATGGGAACATGCGTCAAGTAAGTGGGTCAGGTTATCCCAAAAGCTTAAGGAAAAGAAAAACAGGCGAGACTCCGTAGCTGTTTAACGGCTGCAGAGAGTGTTGCTTTCCTTAGCCAGCAAACAATTTGCCCTTTGGGATGGCAGGAGTCACGTCACTTTCGGCAAAGGCGCGATTCATTCTTCTGCTACTAGCCGCTAGTTGAAAACAGGCTCAGGCTGTATTGCTTTCTATTGAAGATAGCTGATTTTGTTTTGTCTCTAATTTGCTTCTAACAGCCAGCTAACAGCTATCACTGCCTGGGACGATGAGATTTATACAGCAAGCTGACCTGAAATGAACCACTGTACATTAAATTTGACTTTATTGACAAGTCTGTCCACTTTGAAAAGCAACCACATTACATCTGCAATGTTTTCATCTGTCAAAAAAAAAAAAAAGCCACCAGAGGGTGCTGGGGATCTTAGAGAGGTGGATTTCACTGTGAGATGTGTTATATTATTTTTATGGTTTCACATTTTGAAAGAAAAATTTTCACTACAGAATTCCCACCAGATAATTCTTTTTTTTTAGGCAATGTGAATTTTGTCATATCATGAAACAACTATTTAAAGGCTAATAAATAAAATTATAGTGGTGCCAAAGAAGCAGGGGTGGTGGCTGTAAAGAATAAATTAAAATATATGCTATTTTACTCATAATTCGCTTTGCATGCTAACAATGCTAAAAGTTACCAAACTGAATAAAAGGTCTTGTGTTCATTATTTTCAAAAAAGTAACAAATGTTAGGAAGTATGTACACATGCAGGTTTAAATGAACTAGGTATTATATTGAATAAATGAATTTATTCAAGAGTGTATAAGGGTTTTATTATGATGTCAAATTAATGAAAATGTGTATGCTTATGCTTTGATAGGTGTCCAGTTGATTTATGATGGTTTTGAAATGATACAGTAGTACATAGGTGTAGGTGGTGGGGTCTATTTGGGTCTAAACAATAGCTCTAATTAGCACCTATTGTGCTCTAGTTAGCACCCTCCTAATGACAGGGCAGCTGTCCCTCCTAATGATGGAACTGACGCCTCTCCTGATGGCTCCCTTGATGACTCTCCTGATGACGTGAATGACTCATTACCATGAACAAAAGACTGAAACTGCTTTGACCTGAGTACCTCACTGTAAACAGGGGACAGAGCGTGTCTCAGACCCCCTCCCTGGTTAAGGCTGGGTTTCAACTGTTTCACATACAGTAGAATGCCTCCTTGACCCCTCTCTCAAACCATTTCTTCTCTCTGGCTAAGATTTTAACTTCAGGCAGGCAAAAATAGGTAAAAAGGTAAAGGTAAAAGGTAAATACGATGCCATAAAGCAATAAATCATTCGTAATGGGAATTTCCTAGTAAAATGTGGTTCAGATAACTATTTAATATAAATAACTATATTTAATAATATAGATTGTTTTAACAAAGATATTGAATGCCACCCAGTAGCGCTATCTAGTGGCTTTCATGCAGTGCCCCACAAGTAAATTGGTAAAAAATAATGAATATATAATGCATATATAGTGATGAATATATATTATAAAATTAATGACTGCTAAATAAAGTTTTTGATACTTTCTATATCTTTCTATATTAACCAAAAAATACTGCTTTTTTGATAGTAGAGAAGCTTGAATCTTCGACTGGACTGGGTTGCTTGACGTGAGGACGTTTCGCTTCAAATCACAGAAGCTTCCTCAGCTAAAATTCTTGCTCTGGTAGTCAGACTTCCGTCTTGACTCTTGTAGAGAAGAATAAACCAGAAGCCAACAAAAGCTGGAGTTTTTAACCTAACCAGACCCCTCCTACCGAGAGGCCGACTGCTATAGGCTAGTGACTAAACAATAGCTCTAATTAGCACCTATTGTGCTCTAGTTAGCCCTCTCCTAATGATGGGATGGAAGCCTCCCCTGATGGCTCCCTTGATGACTCTCCTGATGACGTGAATGACTCATTACCATGAACAAAAGACTGAAACTGCTTTGACCTGAGTACCCCATTGTAAACAGGGGACAAAGCGTGTCTGAGACCCACCCCCGGTTAAGGCTGGGTTTCAACTGTTTTACAAAGAATGCTTCCTTGACACCTCTCTCAAACAATTTCTTCATGACAGTGTTGAAAAGTCTGTACATACAATGGCAACAAGAATAAGTAAGAAATTGGTTAATATATATTAAAAATGATATTTGTTTCATTTTATTTTCCTAATAAATAATAATTACCTTTTTAGTGTTAGAGTGATTTTTTTGTTTTATATTTTGTGTATTCTTGCTTATATGACAAGTAAAGTAATACATGTCACAAATTGTATATTTTACACTCTTGTTTTTGTTTGATTAGGTATCTGGCCACAGGGGACTCCTACCAAACTATCGCCGATAGTTTCCGGGTGGTAGTGTCTACCGTCAGTGTTCTTGTCCCTCAGGTGATGTTTACAATCTGGGACTGCCTCAGGGACAGCTTCATGGCTGTGCCCACCACTGAAGACTGGAGGTCCATTGCGGGGTAGTTTTACCAGCGGTGGCAGTTTTCCCTGTGCTGCGGAGCTGTGGATGGAAAGCACATCCAGATCCAAGCACCTCCCAACTCAGGATCCCTGTTCCACAACTACAAGGGGCATTTTTCTGTTGTGCTCCTTGCTGTTGTGGACGCTCAGTATCGGTTCCGGGTGATTGATGTTGCCGGGTAATGTAGGACAAGTGACGGTGGCATTCTGGCCAACTCTGCCTTTGGCCAGGCTTTGCGGGATGGAACACTCCATCTGCCTCCTGACCAACTCCTGCCTGGAGCTGCAGACAGAGGACCCCACCCCTATGTCTTCATGGTGGATGAGGCGTTCCCGCTGAGGAGGTGCATGATGCGGCCCTTCCCAGGACGTGGTCGTCTGTCATCAGAGGAGTGGTCCTTTAATTACCGCTTGTCCCGCGCCCGGCTGGTGGTGGAGGATGCCTTTGGCATTCTGGCCTCCCAGTGGAGGTGGTATCGTCGCCTCACTGAGGTGCGTACAGACGTTATGGAGCAGTGTGTGAAGGACAATGAGACACCGACATTGTGGACGATGAGACACCGACATTGTGGGGTCCAGTAGGTGGACAGGAGCCATTGCCAGGCCTGGGCCGATTAGCTGCCAACAACTACTCAACAGAGGCATGGCGGGTGAGGGACGTCTTTAAAGACTTCTTCACAGCGGAGGGAGCACTACCATGGCAGCCCACTGAGTGATTTAACAGTCCTTCTCACGACTAAAAACGGCTTTTTTTAAAAGCCACCCACAAACATACAAACAGCAAGCCTTAACTTCACCCATTTTGTACATTATTTGTTCTGTCTTTTACGAGGTCTGTCCGTAAAGTATAGGTCCTTTTTATTTTTTTCAAAAACTATATGGATTTCATTCATATGTTTTTACGTCAGACATGCTTGAACCCTTGTGCGCATGCGTGAGTTTTTCCACGCCTGTCGGTGACGTCATTCGCCTGTGAGCACGCCTTGTGGGAGGAGTCGTCCAGCCCCTCGTCGGAATTCCTTTGTCTGAGAAGTTGCTGAGAGACTGGCGCTTTGTTTGATCAAAATTTTTTCTAAACCTGTGAGACACATCGAAGTGGACATGGTTCGAAAAATTAAGCTGGTTTTCAGTGAAAATTTTAACGGCTGATGAGAGATTTTGAGGTGATTCTGTCGCTTTAAGGACTTTTCACCGTGCGAGACGTCGCTCAGCGCTCTCAGGCAGCGTCATCAGCCTGTTTCAAGCTGAAAACCTCCACATTTCAGGCTCTATTGATCCAGGACGTCGTGAGAGAACAGAGAAGTTTCAGAAGAAGTCGGTTTCAGCATTTTATCCGGATATTCCACTATTAAAGGAGATTTTTTTAATGAAAGACGTGCGGGCGGATTGCAGCGTCGGCTCGCAGCCGCCGCGATGCTCCGTCACAGGAAAAACACCTCTGCTGGAAGCCTTAAGGACAAGTTGGAACATCTCCAGCTGATAAACAATTTCTCATATACTCACTCCACTGAAAGCCATCAAAAGCCAACTGGATTTTAACAAATGGTTATCAACACGGAGGTGTTTTTCCTGTGCTGCCGCACCGCGTCGGCTGCGTCCCGACGCGCGGACCCGTCCGCACGTCTTTCATTAAAAAAATCTCCTTTAACAGTGGAATATCCGGATAAAATGCTGAAACCGACTTCTTCTGAAACGTCTCTGTTCTCTCACGACGTCCTGGATCAATAGAGCCTGAAATGTGGAGGTTTTAAGCTTGAAACAGGCTGATGACGCTGCCTGAGAGCGCTGCGCGATGTCTCGCACCGTGAAAAGTCCTTAAAGCGACAGTATCACCTCAAAATCTCTCATCAGCTGTTAAAATTTTCACTGAAAACCAGATAAATTTTTCGAACCATGTCCACTTCGATGTGTCTCACAGGTTTAGAAAAAATTTTGATCAAACAAAGCACCAGTCTCTCAGCAACTTCTCAGACAAAGGAATTCCGACGAGGGGCTGGACGACTCCTCCCACAAGGAGTGCTCACAGGCGAATGACGTCACTGACAGGCGTGGAAAAACTCACGCATGCGCACGAGGGTTCAAGCATGTCTGACGTAAAAACATATGAATGAAATCCATATAGTTTTTGAAAAAAATAAAAAGGACCTATACTTTACGGACAGCCCTCGTATATTTGCTGAGTGCAATTATTTTGTACTTTCTTCACCACTGCTGACTTTACCACTTAAAACTTCCATGAAAACACTGTTGTGGCTTTCTTTCTTCTTGAAAAGTCGTAAAGTATTGTTTGTTTATGTGCTATAATGGATTTAATAAATTGAGATAAGCCCAAGTGAAAAACCTTATATTTCTACACCATCACAAAAGTACATTATTATTATTATTATTATGCATTGGTGGATAAATGAAAATGTCATACTTATGTTTCAAATGACTGCATGAAATTATACCATTGTTGTCAGGAAAAAAAGAACAAATTTATTGACATATTGTTTACTAGGCCTGAGTTTTACGACTGGAACAAAATTTACAAAGACAAGTACAAAAAGAACTGGAGAAAAGCAAACACACAGGCTGGTAGGGAGAGAAGGATGGAGATAATGTTTAGGTCCATCCCTTGAAAAACTGCCAATTTATATTGTAAAAAAAAAATGTAATGAGGGGCCGAATGTTCCAAATTGAGCACAAATATGGAATGATCAATTATGACCTTTTGAATTTCCATTTTTGCTATTTCTTCCTCATGAAATAACAGTCTTTCAAGAGCTGGAGCTAAACTGAGGAGAAAATGCTCCAGAGCACTAAATTCACAAGGAGGAGGGGGAGGTGGAGGTGGTGGCGGCCGGTTTTGGAGAGCTCCCAAAATGGCAGCCTCCACCGCAGAAGGCTTCTCCTCTGGTCTGGTTCTCCTCCTCTTTCTTTGTCCTGTGAAAAATTTAAAAAATTTAATTAGATTTCCCACAATTTCAACGGTGTGTACAGCCCTAAACAAAGAAAAACTACATTGATTGGTGGATTGTATTATAACCAGCACACACCTGTGGGAGTGGACACCGGGAGAGTGGACGCAGCAGCAGCACCAGAAGGACCAGGGTCATTTGAGCCTGACGAGACCTCAGGCAATGAAGAGGTCCTGGGCTCTTCATCATCCTCTATAATGACAGGACATAACGTTATGATGTCTTTAAAAGACATGTTAAAATACATGTTTTGGTTGCACTGTACCTTCTGACTCCTGGTCCAAGGTCGATGAGGGAGGGAGGCCCTGGTTCTGGGCCTCTTGTGGCTCTTGGACCTGGCTCATGTTGCTGGTAGTGGGCCCGGGAGCCACGAATGGGTCCAGGAACGAGAGGACACCAGAGAACCTCCATCTCCTCCGCTGGTGTGCTGCTGCCCCACTCTTCCTGGCCTCCGTCTCCATCCTTCTCTCCCTGAGGTACGTGTCCCACAAGCCCTTCCACCACTTGCGGCACACTACCACTGAAAATAAATTAAGATAGATTTGTTTTTGTAAACACTAACTATCAATTAAGATAATATCATTTTGATTAGTGTAGAGGATTAGCCATTAATAACATTGTGGAACAGTGGCTTTCATTTTGGAGGTCAGTATATAAATAGTGACTGGTTTGGAGGGCAGCATATAATGTGATGTCACCATTATGCCCCCCGATAAACCAGTCACCATTTGTTTTATACATCTGTGTAGTTAATAAATTTTTCTCATGGACTAGTCGTTCGCACACGTGTGAACAATAAAAAAAAGGCTACAGTTCCTCGCTTTCTCACCCCTCACACTCTGTCATAACTGTGTTATAAACCAGTCACCATTTCTTTTATACATCTGTGTAGTTAATAAATTTATTTTCACGGACTACTCGTTCTCGCGTGCAAGTGTAAACAATGAAAAAAAAAGGCTACAGTTCCTTGCTTTCTCACCCCTCACACTCTGTCATAACTGTGTTATAAACCAGTCACCATTTGTTTTATACATCTGTGTAGTTAATAAATTTATCTCATGGACGAGACTTTCGCACGTGCATGTGAACAATAAAAAGGCTACAGTTCCTCGCTTTCTCACCCCTCACACTCTGTCATAACTGTGTTATAAACCAGTCACCATTTGTTTTATACATCTGTGTAGTTAATAAATTTATTTTCACGGACTACTCATTCGCGCGTGCAAGTGTAAACAATAAAAAAAAAGGCTACAGTTCCTTGCTTTCTCACCCCTCACACTCTGTCATAACTGTGTTATAAACCAGTCACCATTTGTTTATACATCCGTGTAGGTAATACATTTATTTTCACGGACTAGTCGTTCACGCGTGCATGTGTAAACAGTGAGAAAAAAGGCTACAGTTCCTTGCTTTCTCACCCCTCACACTCTGTCATAACTGTGTTATAAACCAGTCACCATTTGTTTTATACATCTGTGTAGTTAATAAATTTATCTCATGGACGAGTCTTTCGCACGCGCACGTGTGAACAATAAAAAAAGGCTACAGTTCCTCGCTTTCTCACCCCACAAACTCTGTCATAACTGTGTTATAAACCAGTCACCATTTGTTTTATACATCTGTGTAGTTAATAAATTTATCTCATGGGCGAGTTGTTCGGCGCACATGTGAACAATAAAAAAGGCTACAGTTCCTCGCTTTCTCACCCCTCACACTCTGTCATAACTGTGTTATAAACCAGTCACCATTTGTTTATACATCTGTGTAGTTAATAAATTTATTTTCAAGGACTAGTCGTTCACGCGTGCAAGTGTAAACAATGAAAAAAAAAGGCTACAGTTCCTTGCTTTCTCACCCCTCACACTCTGTCATAACTGTGTTATAAACCAGTCACCATTTGTTTATACATCCGTGTAGGTAATACATTTATTTTCACGGACTAGTCGTTCGTGCATGCACGTGTAAACAATGAGAAAAAAGGCTACAGTTCCTTGCTTTCTCACCCCTCACACTCTGTCATAACTGTGTTATAAACCAGTCACCATTTCTTTTATACATCTGTGTAGTTAATAAATTTATCTCATGGACAAGTCGTTCGCACGCGCACGTGTGAACAATAAAAAAAGGCTACAGTTCCTCGCTTTCTCACCCCTCACACACTCTGTCATAACTGTGTTATAAACCAGTCACCATTTGTTTTATACATCTGTGTAGTTAATAAATTTATCTCATGGACAAGTCGTTCGGCGCACATGTGAACAATAAAAAAAGGCTACAGTTCCTCGCTTTCTCACCCCTCACACTCTGTCATAACTGTTATAAACCAGTAACCATTTCTTTATACATCCGTGTAGTTAATAAATTTATTTTCACGGACTAGTCATTTGCGCGTGCACGTGTAAACAATGAAAAAAAAGGCTACAGTTCCTTGCTTTCTCACCTCTCTGTCAAAAATGTGTTAAATAAAGGACAAAAGGGACATATGTCCGGCAGATTACCAGAGACTGAACATATCCACATCAAGAATAAACTCCAGACATCTCCATATTACCGGTGGTATGTTTGTTCGTGCGCGCACGCACCATGAAACATTGGTCCCCCGTTGGTCCACGTTGCTCACAATGCTGCAGAATCAGTCAATAATGTGGCTATTGTTAACTTTGGATCATTTATTGTGAAAAGTATTGCTATTATTACATGGATCTGCCAAGAACAAAGTTGCTAAAGCCATTTAAATAGCAAACTACAAAAAAAAAAAAAAAAAAAAATCAAAGGTTACCTTCCAGTCCGGTCTCCTCGTTGAATTTCTCCATGCAACATCCTTTTTGTACTTGTCTTTGTAATCACAGTTTGAAGGGACGTACAACTAAGGCCAACTAAGGCCGTGTCCCTCACATGATCTATGAGTATTGGTCAATGACGTACAATACGTAGTTCAAGGTCCTGTTTTTTTTTAAGTTTTCCCCTTCAGGAAAAAATATTTATCATTTTTTCTAGACAATGTGAATTTTGTCATACCAGGAAACATCTATTTAAAGGCTAAAGTGTGGCAGCAGGTTCCTGGTTTAAACCCTACCCTTCCTGTTCTCTATGTAGCATGGAGCGTCACCCGGTGTAAAACTTGTGCCAAATCCACCACCTCGGATGTGCAGTAGCAACTCCCAAAAACAAGGGAGCAAATGAAAGGACTTATCATAGTGGTGCTAAAGAAAACTCCTTTTATGACTTAAATTTGAAAGGCCTATACTACATATATGAAGTATCTTACCAAGTTGTGCGTTTCTCGCACCAGATGCTACATTTAAACTTTAGGACAATTTTTATATTTCTGACCACTTTGGACACCTTTTTAAATTTTTATTTATGCATGTTGTGTGCTTTTTTAAATGTACACTTTCTTAAGTGAATTCAATCAATCAACTTTTTTCTTGTATAGCGCCAAATCACAACAAACAGTTGCCCCAAGGCGCTCCACATTGCAAGGCAAGGCCATACAATAATTATGAAACACAGTCTACGTCTAAAGCAACATAACCAAGGGATGGTCCAGGGTCACCCGATCCAGCCCTAACTATAAGCCTTAGCGAAAAGGAAAGTTTTAAGCCTAATCTTAAAAGTAGAGAGGGCATCTGTCTCCCTGATCTGAATTGGGAGCTGGTTCCACAGGAGAGGAGCCTGAAAGCTGAAGGCTCTGCCTCCCATTCTACTCTTACAAACCCTAGGAACTACAAGTAAGCCCGCAGTCTGAGAGCGAAGCGCTCTAATGGGGTAATATGGTACTATGAGGTCCCTAAGATAAGATGGGACCTGATTATTCAAAACCTTATAAGTAAGAAGAAGAATTTTAAATTCTATTCTAGCATTAACAGGAAGCCAATGAAGGGAGGCCAACACGGGTGAGATATGCTCTCTCCTGCTAGTCCCCGTCAGTACTCTAGCTGCAGCATTCTGAACCAACTGAAGGCTTTTTAGGGAACTTTTAGGACAACCTGATAATAATGAATTACAATAGTCCAGCCTAGAGGAAACAAATGCATGAATTAGTTTTTCAGCATCACTCTGAGACAAGACCTTTCTGACTCTAGAGATATTGCGTAAATGCAAAAAGGCAGTCCTACATATTTGTTTAATATGCGCTTTGAATGACATATCCTGATCAAAAATAACTCCAAGATTTCTCACAGTATTACCAGAGATCAGGGAAATGCCATCCAGAGTAACGATCTGGTTAGACACCATGCTTCTAAGATTTGTGGGGCCAAGTACAATAACTTCAGTTTTATCTGAGTTTAAAAGCAGGAAATTAGAGGTCATCCATGTCTTTATGTCTGTAAGACAATCCTGCAGTTTAGCTAATTGGTGCGTATCCTCTGGCTTCATGGATAGATAAAGCTGGGTATCATCTGCGTAACAATGAAAATTTAAGCAATACCGTCTAATAATACTGCCCAAGGGAAGCATGTATAAAGTGAATAAAATTGGTCCTAGCACAGAACCTTGTGGAACTCCATAATTAACTTTAGTCTGTGAAGAAGATTCCCCATTTACATGAACAAACTGTAATCTATTAGACAAATATGATTCAAACCACCGCAGCGCAATGCCTTTAATACCTATGACATGCTCTAATCTCTGTAATAAAATTTTATGGTCAACAGTATCAAAAGCAGCACTGAGGTCCAACAGAACAAGCACAGAGATAAGTCCACTGTCCGAAGCCATAAGAAGATCATTTGTAACCTTCACTAATGCTGTTTCTGTACTATGATGAATTCTAAAACCTGACTGAAACTCTTCAAATAGACCATTCCTCTGCAGATGATCAGTTAGCTGTTTTACAACTACCCTCTCAAGAATCTTTGAGAGAAAAGGAAGGTTGGAGATTGGCCTATAATTAGCTAAGATAGCTGGGTCAAGTGATGGCTTTTTAAGTAATGGTTTAATTACTGCCACCTTAAAGGCCTGTGGTACATAACCAACTAACAAAGATAGATTGATCATATTTAAGATTGAAGCATTAAATAATGGTAGGACTTCCTTGAGCAGCCTGGCAGGAATGGGGTCTAATAAGCATGTTGATGGTTTGGATGAAGTAACTAATGAAAATAACTCAGACAGAACAATCGGAGAATTATGAGAAAGCCCTGAATTTAGGACTGATTTTATTTTAAAGATGGCTGGATTGTGTTGTGCAGTTTGGACAAGCAGGCGAACTAATCGAACAGCGACACAGGTTTTGACTGCAGAACCAGACCCTGCTTGTGGAGACTCGTTAATTGCTGCAGATTCCTCGGTTTACAGCACTCGGCAGCTTTTTTTCTTTTTCTTTTCTCCGCAGTAACGCGGACAGGACGCTGCAATTCTCCTGTTTATGTGAAGTCAGACGACCAGTTGTGGTGAATCTCCACAAGAGGATGTTGGATGAAGGTCCGGACGGGCGGATGACTGCGGATTCCGGGCAGCGGTTCGTCTCTCCACCGTCCTCCCGTAAAAGGAGTGGCTAAATATTACCGGCGCGCGCGCGCGCACAGACAGACACGCGCACGGAAAAGGATTTTTGTCTTAGGACGTCGACGGAAGCATCGAAACACGTGTGTCCATGACTGACGGCTTTTAAACGCGCCGGTCCCGCAGTTAAGGTTAGTGTGTGTGTGCGCGCGCGCGCGTTTGCTGTTTTGTGCGGGTGTTTTTTTTTTTTTTTTGCTGAATCATCTGTTTTTAGTTTGCAGCAGGTGCAGCGGGACGCTTCAGACTTCTGGGACCAGATGTTCTGTAAACCACCAGATTACAGCTTTTATTACTGCATTGATTGACGCCATAACGAGCAGTTATTTTAATGAGCAGAAGATTGGTCATTTTTATTCGCAGTTAATCAACTGTACAATCTGTAAAATACCAGAAAACACACGCAAGAAACGTGAATGTCGTCGCTAAACTTAAAATTACGTGAAACTGAGAAAAGCAACAAATTATCTCACATGTTGTTAGGAAATTACTCTAATTATAAAGCTGTACAGCCTTTAAAATTTCACAAAACTGGCAACATTTAAGTTGAACCAAAATCCAAGCATTTTAATGTAATTTAATTTAAAAGAACGCTCCAACACATCACTACTATTTTGTTGCACCACCTCTGGCTTTTATAAAAGCTTGCAGTCTCTGAGGCATGGACTTAATGAGTGATAAACAGTACTCTTCCTCAATCTGGCTCCAACTTTCTCTGATTGCTGTTGCCAGATCAGCTTTGCAGGTTGGAGCCTTGTCATGGACCATTTTCTTCAACTTCCACCAAAGATTTTCAATTGGATTAAGATCCGGACTATTTGCAGGCCATGACATTGACCCTATGTGTCTCTTTGCAAGGAATGTTTTCACAGTTTTTGCTCTATGGCAAGATGCATTATCATCTTGAAAAATGATTTCATCATCCCCAAACATCCTTTCAATTGATGGGATAAGAAAAGTGTCCAAAATATCAACGTAAACTTGTGCATTTATTGATGATGTAATGACAGCCATCTCCCCAGTGCCTTTACCTGACATGCAGCCCCATATCATCAATGACTGTGGAAATTTAGATGTTCTCTTCAGGCAGTCATCTTTATAAATCTCATTGGAACGGCACCAAACAAAAGTTCCAGCATCATCACCTTGCCCAATGCAGATTTGAGATTCATCACTGAATATGACTTTCATCCAGTCATCCACAGTCCACGATTGCTTTTCCTTAGCCCATTGTAACCTTGTTTTTTTCTGTTTAGGTGTTAAATGATGGCTTGCGTTTAGCTTTTCTGTATGTAAATCCCATTTCCTTTAGGCAGTTTCTTACAGTTCGGTCACAGACGTTGACTCCAGTTTCCTCCCATTCATTCCTCATTTATTTTGTTGTGCATTTTTGATTTTTGAGACATATTGCTTTAAGTTTTCTGTCTTGACGCTTTGATGTCTTCCTTGGTCTACCAGTATGTTTGCCTTTAACAACCTTCCCATGTTGTTTGTATTTGGTCCAGAGTTTAGACACAACTGACTGTGAACAACCAACATCTTTTGCAACATTGCGTGATGATTTACCCTCTTTTAAGAGTTTGATAATCCTCTCCTTTGTTTCAATTGACATCTCTCGTGTTGGAGTCATGATTCATGTCAGTCCACTTGGTGCAACAGCTCTCCAAGGTGTGATCACTCCTTTTTAGATGCAGACAAACGAGCAAATCTGATTTGATGCAGGTGTTAGTTTTGGGGATGAAAATTTACAGGGTGATTCCATAATTTATTCCTCAGAATTGAGTGAGTCCATATTTTTTTCCCTCTGCTTGGTCTAAAAAAGTAACCGTTACTGACTGCCACATTTT
This sequence comes from Thalassophryne amazonica, assembly GCF_902500255.1. NCBI lineage: Eukaryota > Metazoa > Chordata > Actinopteri > Batrachoidiformes > Batrachoididae > Thalassophryne > Thalassophryne amazonica. Next base: position 113,161,409 of record NC_047109.1, read on the forward strand.
TTTCCCCTGATTTCTTATAGTGTTTCTTAAAGCCAGATAGTTGCCATTTGAAATGACTTTAGTTTTGTGTCATGCCTGTGATCTGCTTTTTTTCTACAAAATTAAACAACTGAATGAACATCCTCAGAGGCCGGTGATTCCATAAATTTTGCCAGGGGTTGTATATTGTGCCTAAAACTCTCCTGGATATATTAACTGGGTTTTTAGATGTTACTGCGTTTGTTTTATGTAAAAATGTCAGACGCTCAGGTTGTTTGTCAGTTATTTTTAATGGGAGTTGCTGCGAACTGCAATCGCTTCCTGTTCATGTTGTTCGGGGAGAAAGTGAAGTTTGCACTTTAACGTCCTGTTTATTTTAATACTTCTTTATTAACAAGCAGACGTATATTTTACCTGTGCATAATAAAATATGTAAAGTAAAAGAAAAAAGTTTTAAGTGTTCTGACCATAGAACCAGACAAATGCGGTTAACGGAGGTGGAGGCGGAGAAGGGAGGGACGGAGGTTTGGCAACACTGTAAACACAAACTAAACTTAAACTGTAAATCCTTAAAAGGATCAAACAGACGTAACTTTAATTGTAAACTTGGAGGCCTTTGCATCCGGAAACAGATTTATCACATGATGTGTTATGTCAGCGTTTTAACAACCAGATAGTAATATAATGCACATCTCTCCTCTCTAAGATCCCCAGCGCCCTCTGGTGGCTATTTTTGACCAATGAAAACATTGCAGATGTAATGTGGTTGCTTTTCAAAGGGGACAGACTCATCAATAAAGTCAAATTTAATGTACAGTGGTTCATTTCAGGTCAGCTTGGTGTATAAAGCTCATCGTTCCAGGCAGTGATAGGTGTTAGCTGGCTGTTAGAAGCAAATTAGAGACAAAACAAAATCAGTTGATTTCAATAGAAAGCAATACAGCCCAAGCGTGTTTTCATCGAGCGGCCAGTCGCGGAAGTACGAATTCTGCCTTTGCCGGAAGTGACGTGACTCCTGCCACCCCAAAGAGCGAATTGTTTGCCGGTTAAGGAAAGCAACACTCTCTGTAGCCGTTAAACAGCTATGGACTCTCGACCGTTTTTTTTTTTTTTTTTTCTTTTCCTTGAACTTTTGAGATGACCTGACCCACTTACTTGACGCATGTTCCCGTGGTGTGCACGCTAACATCCGTAAGATGTTTTGAAATCACTTCAGTTGTTATGTGGTTAAAAAAAAAAACCCAAAGCAGCGTTTTTAGATTTGGAAGAGTTTATTTCTCACTAACTTTTACAAAATATGAGAAACATATTCAATTTCTTCAGAAATAAGCTGGTTCAGAGCTTTTTCTGCCGTCTTGGTTTATTTTGTTCGAGCGAGCAGCCAATTCACAGTTGCCACATCCTTCCCAGCATCCTTACACAGATATTGATAAGATAAGATTGGGGGAAGCCCCCATGTGATCTGTGATGTCGCTATCAAATGTAGGTCATGGTATCTGATTGTCTGAATTTCTACCCTTCAGGGGTTGAAATTCTACAATGTTTCCAGACGGTGCAGATTTTGATCACATTGGCAATATCATATTATGAATGCCCTATTTAAAGGAATAAAATTACAGTGGTGCCAAAGACTTGTTTTGTTGACTTAAATCTTAAAAAACTCCAAAGGCCATACAGCTTTATTTGAGTATGAAACCAGCTTTTCCTTCCAGTTGTTAGGCGGGTTTCCATGCTAAATGGAATCACATGTATTTCAAAGAACAAAAAACCCCTCCAGTTTCTTTGCTTGCATGAGGAGGTTTTTCAGGAGATTTGAAAAACCCTTACAAATAGGGCTTCCCGAGCATCTGGCCTAGTTTTGGTGATCATAGACTGTGTGTGTGTGTACTGGACAATGCCTGTGTGTTGTCACCCGTACGTTTTCGATAGAGACACGGAAAACCTAATATCTGGGCATTGCCATGTTAGTAGTGGCCATGCTGATTCTGGCTACATCACAATTAACTCATTAATGCATAAAGAGGGATAGCATGGGTGGTTCATTGTGTGATGAAAGAAACCTGAACATGCCTCTGCCTTCCACTTTAAGCCAGCTAAGCTAACAGGCTAACCTTGGTTTGGGTGTTCGTTAAATCATAGTTTTGGAGACTGTGCAGTGGTTGTCCTAATGATTTGCTTTTGTGTGGCCTTTAAATGTTATGAGCCACTTATTTTCTCACTAATCGTGCATTAACAGGCTTCATACCATGATCAGTGAGAATTCCATGTCTAACTGGCGTGCATTATTTTCATGTATACGCACACGTAATTCGGTGAGTTAAGTCACTGTTATAATCACTCTGCTCTGGTCGTCACCATAGCAACGCGCAAATCATTTGGTGCAGATCAGCTGGGTTTTGACAGGTGAATGACAGAAACACGATAAAACATGGATTTCCAAGTGAATTTTAATATTTTTGGCCAAAATAAAACATTTGAGGAATGGAAAGAGGAGGAGAGCAAATGAGAAGAACAGCAAAAGCAACGGCGTAAAGATTTAACATCTGACGAACTGGACAAGATTGAAGACGGGAAAGAAGAAGAGAACGGTTCTGTCCTTGTGGTCTGCCGGAGCGCTCCGCATCAAAACAGCGAGCGTAGTTTCTGGACTTGTTGCCAGAGTTGCCGCAGCTCCACACAGCAGAGAGAGGGGTGGTGTGAGTGGCCCGCTGCGGTGCGAGCCCCCAGACTCGGTAAGCGCATCGGAGACAAAATATCTTGAGACTGGTATAAAATAGTCCCAAATACTTGCACATTTTTATCAAGTTCTCTTAAATAAATATTTGTGTGTTAGCTCACTGTGTGGGACCATGGTATAAGCAGATTAAACAACTTGAAGCCGTGCATTATACGAGGTCTGTCCATAAATTAACGGTCCTCTTTATTTTTTTCAAAAACTATATGGCTTTCATTCATATGTTTTTACGTCAGACATGCTTGAACCCTCGTGCGCATGCGTGAGTTTTTCCACGCCTGTCGGTGACGTCGTTCGCCTGTGAGCACGCCTTGAGAAGGAGTGGTCCCGCCCCCTCATCGGATTTTCATTGTCTGGAAATGGTGGAATGAAAAGGACTTTTTTTTCCATCAGAATTGTTTCAGAAGCTGTTAGAGACTGGCACCTGGAAACCATTTGAAAAATTTATCTGGCTTTCGGTGAAAATTTTACGGGCTTCACAGAGAATAAGGTCTGTTACTACAGGTTTAAGGACCCCTTTAAGGACGCTCGCCGCGCTGCGCTCCGAGCTGCAATGACGAGGCACAAACCACTGGATCATTTCTAAACGGATGGCTCTGTGGATACGAGACCGTCGTGTGCTTTTAACAAGAGATTTTGTCATGGAAAGCTGCGCGGAGGCTTCGCGCGTCACGACCGATTCGCTGATTAAGCGAGACAAAGGAACACCTCCGTTTCGGAGTGTTAGAGGACAAGTTGGGACATGTCCAGCTCTCCACAATTTCTCTTATACTCACTTGACTGGTAAGCACTGAAAGCTGAGATAGGCATGTCCCAACTTGTCCTCTAACACTCCGAAACGGAGGTGTTCCTTTGTCTTGCTTCCAAAGCGAATCAGTCGTGACGCACGAAGCCTCCGCGCGGCTTTCCATGACAAAATTTCTTGTTAAAAGTGAAATCTGCCGGAAAATGGCTGATGTCCAGCTCTTGTGATAACCAGAGAAAGAACACATGACGGTCTCGTATCCACAGAGCCATCCGTTTAGAAATGATCCAGTGGTTTGTGCCTCGTCGTCGCAGCTCGGAGCGCGGCGCACCGACCGTCCTTAAAGGGGTCCTTAAAGCTGTAGTTAAAGTCCTTATTCTCTGTGAAGCCCATAAAAGTTTCACCGATGGCCAGATAAATTTTTCGAATGGTTTCCAGGTGCCAGTCTCTAACAGCTTCTGAAAAAATTCTGATGTAAAAAAGTCCTTTTCATTCCGCCATTTCCCAGACAATGAAAATCCGACGAGGGGGCGGGACCACTCCTTCCCAAGGCGTGCTCACAGACGAATGACGTCACAGACAGGCGTGGAAAAACTCACGCATGCACACGAGGGTTCAAGCATGTCTGACGTAAAAACATATGAATGAAATCCATATAGTTTTTGAAAAAAATAAAAAGGACCGTTACTTTATGGACAGACCTCGTACGGTTTGAATGCACGTCGCGGAGTAACACCACTCCGTGTTTTAGAGTCTGCGTCGTGCATTCAAACTGTATAATGCACAGCTTCTCATTGTTTAATCCTTACTAATAGATCAGGCTACTGATAGTTGCTAAAAGTGCTAATGCCTTTAGCATACAACACCAAATGCAGTACTCTTCAGCGTTTACCCTGTTTTCACTCTGGTTTGTCACAGCACATCCAAGGTGCATCTGCATATTGATTTGGCAGAGGTTTTGCTTTGGATGCTCTTCCTGACACATGGAGAATGGACAGGGATGGTCTTGAACAGGGAACCATGTTATTAATAGTTAGTGTGTAGTACTACCTTCTCTTCTGCATTGCCACAAATTTACTGTATTTTCCAGAATATATCTCACTGAATTATAAGTATATCTTAAGTACAACTTAATTGACAGTAGGATTGGGCAGTGTCCACTTTTTTGGCAAAATCACATCATCACTAAATTATCATGATAAGACGATGAAATCAGTTGTACCGGTGTCGCCCTGGTACAACTCATTTCATCCCCCTAAAAATCGGTACCCCCTGCCTTCGTTGCGCATGTGTCATTTCAGAGCATCAGCAGCAATTCACTGATTACCACCTTGTTTCTGCTTCAGACTACACTCCAGTCATTATCTGTCTCAGCGACAGGTATCTGAAGCTTTTGTACAACAATAATTTCTACATAAATTCAGTGTTATGTCATAATGAAAGACGGAGGACAGATCACAGCGTGACAGGAGCACGTCTGAGTCTCCCAAAGCGATCAAAGGGAACAGTGTCATTATTAACCATCAGATGACAAAGTAAAACCTCTTAAATCATTCTAAAGTCAAGTATTAAGCAGAAACAAGGCAGTGTTGAGGAGAAGCGAGGCGATAATCTGTGATTCGATGCTGACGCTCCAAAATGATGCATGCACACTAAAGGCAGGGGGGATCAATTTTTAGGGGGGGGCCTTCGGTCTGTGACACCGAGATGCTTTGTGCATACATTAATTTATACTCTAAAATGTCAGCTTATAAATTTAACTTTTTTTTATGTATTATTCATTAGGGGTGTTGGAAAAAATCGATTCACGTCCGAATTGCAATTCTTATTTATTACGATTCTGAATCGATCCAAAATGTCCAAAAATCAATTTTTAAAAAGCATTTTTTAAACATTTTCTTGCTTACTCGCTGTGTGTACTGTTTGTCAGGCAACGGCTTCCGTACTACAGCATCCCCGCGAGGGGAGGGTCTGACATGCTTGAAACATTTGTGAGCTACAGCTTAGCATGGCGGACGAAGAGCTAATTCAGCCAGCACCGTCTTTGCTGAAGGCAAATGTTTGGGCGCATTTTGGATTTTATTATTTGCTGCTGTAAGAAGGAGCTTGACATGACTTATGCAGTGTGCAGAATCTGCAAAATGAAAGTCAGGTACTCTGGAAACACTTCAGATCCGCAAGCCCACATGCTACACCAGGGGTGGGCAACGAGGGCCGAGACAGTGCAGGTTTTCCATGTAACCAATCACCTCACCTGGTGGGTTGCTGATGAGCTTCTCCCCTGCACATAAACACCTGGTCATCAATGAAATCACCTGCTGAGACACCTGAACATTAATGAAATCACCTGCGAAGGTGAGTGGTAGCAAGGAAAACCTGCAATGTCTCGGCCCTTTATGGCACATGATTGCCCACCCCTGTGCTACACCATCAGCCGGAGCTAAAAGAGAGGAGCAGCGGTATCTGCCGACTACTGACCAGCGCTTCGCTAAACTGCCAGCCAACTCTGAAAGAGCAAAGCAGATAAGTAAATTTGCATCTAGAATCACTTGATTAACCTTGCAAAGCTGCATTTTCTTAAACATAAACATTTTTTAAGTAATATAACTATTTCTCAGAGCTCTTTGAATCGAAAATCGATTCTGAATCAAATCGTCACCCCAAGAATCGGAATCGAATTGAATCGTGAGTTGTTGTACGTTTCACATCCCTATTTTTCATTGTTACAAATGGACTAATTTATCACGAAGGGAAACGTAACACCATGCCTCCCTTGTTTCTGACCTCAAGCAGCTCTTGCTTGGCTGCGATCAGAGCTGCACATCCTCCTCCTCACCACTCTGAAAAAGTCAGGAAAAAGGCATTTGTCAGTCCCCAGCGCATTACTGCATAACTCCATAACTCCAGGCTGGTGAACTCTTCTTGATATCTTTGATAGTTAAATTTTTTTTTCTGCACTTGGCAAGAAAATTGAATGTGCAATTTGTTTGCTGGTTTGGCTGCCAGGCCACTGAGCTGAACAGCATACTTACAGTATGCCTCAGGCGATATTTGACTCGAGCAGTATCGGACTACTTGCCTCATTTCAGCACGGCACAATCAGATCTCCACTTGTCCATTTTAAAAACAAATGAAGACTCTCCGCCGTCCTTCATTTGTGGACTCTGGTTGACACTCTTGAAAGTACACATGAACAGATACATGTATATTATTTCTATTTCTACCTCATTTTCTTATGTCCTGTACTGTTACAAGTATTATTATTATTATTATTATTATTATTATTGCTTATCCTTGCACATGCTGTTTGATGAACATTTTCCTCTACTTGCACCCATCTTGTGTGTCTTTTAAGAGCTGATGTAACATGTGAATTTCTCCTCTGTGAGATCAGTAAAGTTTATCTTATCTTAAGGAATTGTGTGTTTGACAGGGTGAATAGGGGCGTGGCATCATGATGGTGACTTATATCTATTTCTGCAGTACTGTAAGAACAGTTATTTATTTAAGTGTTGCATTGTGCATGTTGGTTGGGAAAATGTATATTCTGGATAAAAGCTTGTTATTTTTCCTGTTTATTCCAGTAGCAGACTTATTTTTCTATTTATTGTAGTTTTGCACAGTACAGTACTACAGTATGTCTCACATAGTACAGAGATACTGTGTAAAACGCACCATAATAATAATGTTTGGAGCACATTAAGAGATGCCATGCTGCAACTATAAACATTTATATTAACATTTTAAGATAAACTAATTAATATATTGTGATATATACTTCTTCAAAACTATAGCACAATATTAATTTTAAACCGTACCTCCCAGTCTGAGTCTGGCTGCGTGGTATGGCGGTGTCAGGTAACTGGCAGAGTTATCTGTTTTGGAATGACATCTGAGAGTGGACTGCCAAAATATTTACACGAACAGTAAACTTTTACAAATGTGTGGACTCTGATCTCCAGCTGTATTTGCAAAAATAAGCAGCATGAATCTGTCATAATCTGGCCTGTAGTCACTGTGCAGGGCTGCATGTTGTTGGACCTGCTGGTATTTGTTACAGTGGGTGTGTCGCTGTCATAAACGTTGGCTGCGCAAATAGCTCCCAACTATTCTGCTGTGAATGAGTCATCTCATAAATATTAGAACTTGCATATAGACAAGTGCTTCTAAAGCTCTTAAAATGCGTTCTGATGGAAACTTAAATTAACTTTATGTCAAGGCTTGACACACCGGGACATGTTATGTCCTGCTGAGAAAACGTGCGTGTATTTGACAGACATACAGATGGTATTTATGAGTGCTGATTGGGTGTGGACAGAACTCAGCTGTACAAGTTAATTATTTTACTGTAATTACCGAGGTAGTGATCCTGCTCTCAGCACTACTTTTGTCACGCTCGTTTATGTAATCTAAGATTACTCTCACTTTCACAGATATGCATCCTGGAAGCTCACAATTTATTGATGACAAACTGCTCATGAATGCAACTGAATACATGCTTCGATGATGCAACGTGATCACACTGGGCGTTAGACTGCTTCTCAGTGTGATCAGGTAATGTGCCGGGTGTGGACCACGTAACGTGTGCAAAAACAACAGTAGCACGCCTGCCTTTAGCACAACTGCAGCACCTACAAAAAAACCTGCCAGCATTACGAGCTTCACATAAAAATGTGATTGCCAAAGTATGTCAAAGGTCCTGATGTGTTTAAAAAAAAAAATCAAACACCACAGCGCTGAAACGTCACTATGGATGTCCTCTCGGACCCTGTTATGGTTTTTCATGGTCAGGACTAGGTTTTAATGGTGAGTTCTTTTTAATTTAATTCAGGGAGGTGATGGTCTAGTTAAGCGCTGGGCTTGTGACCAGAGGATCCTCATTTCAAACCCCAGCCTGACTGGAAAATCACCAAGAACCCTTGGGCAAGGTCCTTAATCCCCATGTTGCTCCCAGTGTGTAGTGAGTGCTTTGCATGGCAGCACCCTGACATTGATGTTTGAGTGTGTTTGTGTGAATGGGTGAATGTGAGGCATAATTGTAAAGCACTAATGAGCGTTTGATGCAGATGGAAAAGTGCTATATAAATGCAGTCCATTTAATGTGATAAACATGTTAATATGGTAAATATAATTAATCAAATTATTTTTGCTTCATGTTGCATAAAGTGGTAGCACCACATTTCATAAATAAATGACTTATTAAGGGCCCTGTCCCACTGGGGAGAGGGTTAATTGCACATGAATTGAGTATACAAATTGCGGGCGTTTGTTGTCGTCCGCAACAAAAATGGCCAAAAATGACAAATGTCCCAGTATGAATTACGGATATATTAATAATATATAGCGAATATATAATGAACAATCATGGTTATATAACGCATGTAGTGAGGAAACTGATCCGACACATTGAGATTATCACGGCAGAATTACGGGTATATTATGAATGCATCGCGCACGTGTTGCGCGTGCACGGCATCTGCATTGCGGTCATAAAAGAAGTGCACTTGCTCCTTTCGGCATCACTGTTCACACCAACAATACAGCCTCTGGAGCATTTGCTGGATTTGGACAAGTTGATCACAGAGTCAATGTTAATTTTGTCATGCGAGGGTTAACTGTTCATGGGTTTGGGGAGCGGGAGTGGGGAAGTTGCTCAGGGTGTGAGACAGTGTTTTTTGTTGTTGTCTTTTGAGAGTGTCACAGAAAACAGACTGCAGCGTGAGTTGTGGCTAAACAGCAACTCTTCCTTTTGTTGGTGTTAAATAAAAGTCCTGGATTGCAGCAGCTATTACGGCTTTGTGGATTTACACAGCCGGACTGGCACTGACTGGCAGATATGTCGCTTTCTGCCACATATAGTACTTTGGGTTTACGTGACGTGTTTGTTATGCATTCACAGATTGTCCGCACAGCAGATGTAATAAAAACACTTTATTTGTGGCCAATTTGTATGGATTTGCTACCACTTATTTTAGTTTGTGATGTGGACATGATGGGCACGCAATATATCTGTTGTATACACTGTCCCAGTCCACTGCCAAGCCTCAAATCCCCGTCAGTTGCGGATATCAGCCATTAAGGGCAGATATACAGCGCATAGAGTGAGTATGTATTGTGTATGAATTGAGTATATATGGAGTATGTAAGGCGGATGTTATCCGCATCCAGATTTTTGAACAGCTCAAAAATCCTGGCTGCGGACATGCGTGCCTCTGCGGATGATCACGGGCGTGTTCGGATGACGGCCGACTCATACAGGCATGTTACACGGATATTGCGGATGTTTGGCGAATATGGGCCAATTTTGTGCGCAATCCATATGCAAATACTCCTAAACGCCAGTGGGACAGGGCCCTAAGAAACAGTTATGACATGTGGACTGGTGGTGGTGAATGACTTGGGTCGGGCAAAAAAAAATCTAGATCATACAATTATTTCACTCACTGACTTAAATTAAGGATTAATGTATGATATCAGTGAGTGAAATAACTGTCTTTTTGCTGGTATTAGTCCACCAGCTACATCTTTTTTTGCATTCCTCCAAGCTCATGTTGAATTTATTCAAACCATTTCAGCAGATGTATTTGAGACATCAAGGAAATCATAAAGATGAGAAACAGTCCTGAATTAGTCTGCTGCAGTGTTTCTGTGGGGACAGTTGCTTCTTGTCCCTGGGCTAACCACATTCTATCTGAAGCATTGTGCACATAAGAGGCGATTTCGATATGACAGACACACAATGCCTACAGGCCTGTGTAACGAGAACTGTTGTCCTTTGTTGAACTTCTGTTGGCCTGAAAGTTGTTTATGTTCTCGGCACTTCCTTTAAGCCATCTTCAGCTGCACCCTTTTTTTAATTTCTCCTGTAGGTGATGGCAACTTGTAAAGACAAACGCAGAGATCTCACCATGCTGGAGAAGGATCATGGAGAGAGGAGCAGTGTTCCTTTCCCCGGAGACACCCTGCCTTGGAACCTGTCCAAACACCAGAGGGTCAAACGTTCCAATTCAGCCTCGGGGGATGTCCTGGATCCAGCAGAGAGGGCTGTCATTCGCATTGCAGGTGTGATCACAGTAAAACTGCATTGTTTAAAGCTTTTATTTGAAAAAAAAAAATGATATAAGCAGGTATCTAGCGAAAGGAGTGAAACTGTGTCCTTTGGGCAATGCCTTGGACAAGGGTGGTAGACACACCGACGATCTTTATGCATCATGAAGCTGCTTTCTCTGCACTCCCACCACAAGCATAGCAATGCAGTAGTTCTCTTTCCACTTCATACAGAGTGCTATACAATATAATGCATAGTAAAACCCTTCGGCTGCTCCCTTGTTTGCACTCGAGGTCGCCACAGCAGATCCAAGGTGGAGCTGCATGTTGATTTGGCACATGTTTTACATTGAATGCCCTTGACGCAACTCCACATTACATGGAGAAATGTGGCAGGGGTGGGGTCTGAACTGGGACCCCTGTGCACTGAAACCAAGCACACTAACCACTTAGCCACCACCCCTGCTGTGCAATATAATACATCTAACACATTAACTGTTCTTCCGCTGCACGTAGATACTTCATAATGTGTGGTCCAGTCAAAGGCTTGGTCTGATGATTTCCTCCCATCTGCTCCTTTCTTAGTGCTAGTTCTTCATTATGACTGTGTTTTGTATTATTGTGGTGACAAATTAGCCAAATGGGCATTGCAACTCACCCATTACTGGCTGCTACTATTTCTGCTGTATGGACCTACAACTGCCAGATAGTCTTTAGGAAATATATAGTCTTTAGAGTTTTATTAAGAAGAAGACCTGAAAGTTCAGCTACAATTTGCCGGAAGGTACATCTGAGATGCAAGCCTAGATTTAATGTTTTGCTGAAAGAAAACCTATCTCTGTATCACTTCATGAAGCTGTATAACTGGGGATACAAAATGCAAAACATGCACTGTGCACAATTTCTCCAGTCACAGTCACAGAAGCCTGTAGCTTCTTCTGTGTTGTCTAGGTGTCTTGGTGGCTTTCCTCACTCTTCTCCTTCTTGCACAGTCACTCAGTTTTTGAGAACTGTCTACTCCACACAGATTTACCATACAGTGCCATATTTCTTCATAACTAATGTAAATAAAGTTCAAGACATATTCGGTGACTTGGAAATGTTCATGTATCCATCCCCTGACTTGTTTGAAGAAAACCAGCAATTAAACTGATTATTTACAGGTATTATACCAAAGGGGCTGATTACCTATGCAACCTGTCATCTTGGCTTTTATATTTTTAATTAATTTAGATAAAGTTGTAGAGATTTACTTTCAGTTTGAGTGCAAGGAAGATGATTTTCAAAATTTTTATATTTGGAAGCCTGATTTACTTTTTGTATTTGAAATGCCATAAACAAATTAAAATGCGTGAAATACCATGAGAGGGGCTGAATACTTTTGCAAGCCACTGTAATTGTGTATACTCACAAGGTCTGTAAGGTGGTGATAGTTTTAATCTTGTGCAATACATGAGTCAGGTCTACGACTTATTCACCCTGTGAGTAAACACAGTGGTGAGAGTGTTAAGGAAAAACTCACAACTAGTAGTAGTAGGTGTGTGAAGAACTGGGTTCCTTAATGGCCCAGTCACACGACACACGACGATTCCTGAACAAAGGGAAAAAGTAAAAAAAAGTCACAATTCGTTCAGAAAAGGTGGACCAAAGAGCTTTATTAGCCTGCGAAGCAAGAGTGCAAAAGGGACGAAAGAGGAACTTAAAAAAACCGAAGCTAACGATCTTGACACTTTAAATGAAACACACCTGGAGCCATAGATGGAGCAGTGTGTGTCTGCATCTCTGAGTTCCAGGACTTGGCGCTGGGATGGAGCTCATAGCGCCTGAGTCCTGGAGAAACTGCAAACAGAAGCTGTGGAGATCTGTGCGCATGTCGGTGGACCACCTGCTCTGGTTCCTCGTTCATAACAAAAGAGAGATCATCTCCATCATCATCAGAATCCACACTGCATGATGACACGCTGCGCACTCCATCGTGCTCCAATTAAAAGAAAAAAGTGTACCGTGGTCACTGTATCACGTTACTAAGCCATATACAGTGAAGAAAATAAGTATTTGGACACCCTGCGATTTTGTAAGTTCTCCCACTTAGAATTCATGGAGGGGTCTGAAATTTTCATCTTAGGTGCATGTCCACTGTGAGAGACACACAATGTATGATTTTTTTTAAAATAATTTATTTGTATGTTACTGCTGCAAATAAGTATTTTCAATGTTAATATTTGGTACAGTAGCCTTTGTTTGCAATTACAGAGGTCAGACGGTTCCTGTAGTTTTTCACCAGGTTTGCACTCACTGCAGCAGGGATTTTGATCCACTCCTCCATATAGATCTAATCCAGATCTTTCGGGTTTGGAGTTTCAGCTCCCTCCAAAGATTTTCTATTGAGTTCAGGTCTGGAGACTGGCCAGGCCACTCCAGGACCTTGAAATGCTTCTTACAGAGCTCCTCAGTCGCCCTGGCTGTGTGTTTGGGGTCATTGTCATGCTGAAAGACCCAGCCATGACCCATCTTCAATGCTCTTACTGAGGGAAGGAAGTTGTTTGTCAAAATCTTGCAATACATGACCCCATCCATCCTCCCTTCAATACGGTGCAGTCGTCCTGTCCCCTTTGCAGAAGAGCACCCCCAGAGTATGATGTTTCCACCCCCATGCTTCACGGTTGGGATGGTTTTCTTGGGGTTGTTCTCATCCTCTAAACATGGTAAGTGGAGTTGATTCCAAAAAGCTCTATTCTGGTCTCATCTGACCACATGACCTTCTCCCATGCCTCCTCTGGATCATCCAGATGGTCACTGGTGAACTTCAAACGGGCCTGGACATGTGCTGGCTTGAGCAGGGGGACCTTGCTGCCCTGTAGGATTTTAAACCATGACAGCATCATGTGTTACTAATGTAATCTTTGTGACTGTGGTCCCAGCTCTCTTCAGGTCATTGACCAGGTCCTCCTGTGTAGTTCTGAGCTTTCTCAGAATCATCATTACCTCACAAAGTGAGATCTTGCATGGAATCCCAGACCGAGGGAGATTGACAGTCATCTTGTGTTTCTTCCACTTTCTAATAAATAATCATAACAGTTGTTGTCTTCTACCAAGCTGCTTGCCTGTTGTCCTGTAGTCCATCCCAGCCTTGTGCAGGTGTACAGTTTTGTTCCTGGTGTCCTTAGACAGCTCTTTGGTCTTGGCTATGGTGGACAGGTTGGAGTGTGATTGATTGTGTGAGCAGGTGTCTGTTATACAGGTAACAAGTTCTAACAGGTGCAATTAATACAGGTAAAGAGTGCAGAATAAGAGGGCTTCTTAAAGAAAAATTAACAGGTCTGTGAGAGACAAAATTCTTGCTGGTTGGTAGGTGTTCAAATACTTATTTTCCTCACTGTATATTGATTTATAACAGAAAACTGTCAAAAGGGGGAATAAATATAAATATAAGTGTAAAGATGATTGAATATATCAGAGCAGTAAATTAATCGGTGCGTGTGAACGCGCGCATTGACTCACGTGCGGTTATTCCACCAGCTGATCACTGATCCACAACGTGAATTCTTCCTTCCAGAACAGCTCTTTATATAATCATGTAGATTCATCTACCTGTTGCCACATGTACAGAAGGACTGGATTATCATTCCTACACTCAGATTGTTATATTTAATACAAAATAATATGCGCATGCAGGAGCTGCTGCTGCTACTAATGCTGCATTCAAGTACCGTCCGAAGTTACACCACTTTTTTGTTGTTTCAAATTCAGCAGTTGCTTGTGGCAAAATAATTAATTATATCCACACAAAAGATTAATTCTGGCCTATATAAGGTGCCTGAGCCAATTGAAGCCCCACACAGATTAAAAAAAAAAAATACAAGCAAGCAGGCTGTTTGCCCTGTAATTTCCAACAGTACATGAACGCAGCAGCCTCAGTGCTCACAAACCGGCTTCTGCACTGTGTGAAAACACTCAGCTGCTCCAACGAAGTCAAATTTAAACAATATCGTTACAAAAATGAAACAAATGATTAAAAAACATCAAGAACGACAGCAAAATGAAACACAGACGAATCAAGGTTTTCGTTGCTCTTCATTCAAATATTTCAACAGTTTAAAAATCCTGACGAAGTGCCAGCTGCAGGAACAAAGCTGCGCGAAGGTTAAACGATGCCAATGAAAGTCCAGATTTCTTGTTTCGTCAGGGCTTTGTTGCCCTTCGTTAAGTGCCGTGTGACTGGGCCATAAGGTAGTATCTCATTGGGCTGTGACTGTCGATGAAAAATTCTGAATGACATTCATGAGGGAGTTTTCAAAATGTCTTGAAATGTTTTCAGGGGTCTCAATTTCCTCGTGAGTTGTATGGCCTCGCTGTTGTGTCGCTGGAATTTTGAATATTCAAAAAACTCACACAGCAAATTTTCTCTCAAAATCGGCATCACTGGTGTATTGAACCTCTCTTCAACCCTTCTCAGTTTATTTTCCGTGAGTCAGAAAAGTCAGCAAAATGTGAAACAATTTTGTGAGGAGTTGGCAACCTTTGAAACTAAACTGTGACTGGTTGGAGACAAAAATGACAGTCTGGTATTCCGGGAGACAGAGAGTCGAACTGCTCTGGGATCCCTGTGATCATGACAAAATTGCAAATCTCCAGCTGCTCTCCAACAGTCTTCAAGGCATAGAGGTTTTTGACTCATATTTCGGTAGGTTGACTTGAAATTGAATTTTGTGGCGTTCGGATCTGTTTCCACCAGCCATGCCCCTTGGCACACCCCATTCTGTCAGATCGCAGAAGTGAAGCAGATTAGATCCTGATTAGCACTTGCCAGTGGTGGGCACACTTACGATAATCCGATAACAGATAATTATTGAAGATAATGTTTTCATTATCGGATTATCTTTTTAGATAAATTTAAAAACCATCATCGGACTAATTATCTTCCGATGAATTACCGTCCGATAATTTTTAGACCGATAACGTACTAAACTAAGCTGAACAGTGAAAAACATTTTTAAAACTGTTAAAGCTGTTGAGACCTACCTGTTAAAAGTTTCCTAATAGGCATGTTGTTCTACCCTCTGCAAACAGAAACCACTCTATCGTCTGTAAGCAAAGAACTGGTGATCAAAAAAAAGTCATTTCTTTTAACACCATACTAATACAACCCCTGGCAAAAATTATGGAATCACCGGCCTCGGAGGATGTTCATTCAGTTGTTTAATTTTGTAGAAAAAAAGCAGATCACAGACATGACACAAAACTAAAGTCATTTCAAATGGCAACTTTCTAGCTTTAACAAACACTATAAGAAATCAGGAAAAACAATTGTGGCAGTCAGTAACGGTTACTTTTTTAGACCAAGCAGAGGGAAAAAAATATGGAATCACTCAATTCTGAGGAAAAAATTATGGAATCATGAAAAACAAAAGAACGCTCCAACACATCACTAGTATTTTGTTGCACCACCTCTGGCTTTTATAACAGCTTGCAGTCTCTGAGGCGTGGACTTAATGAGTGACAAACAGTACTCTTCATCAATCTGGCTCCAACTTTCTCTGATTGCTGTTGCCAGATCAGCTTTGCAGGTTGGAGCCTTGTCATGGACCATTTTCTTCAACTTCCACCAAAGATTTTCAATTGGATTAAGATCCAGACTATTTGCAGGCCATGACATTGACCCTATGTGTCTTTTTGCAAGGAATGTTTTCACAGTTTTTGCTCTATGGCAAGATGCATTATCATCTTGAAAAATGATTTCATCATCCCCAAACATCCTTTCAAATGATGGGATAAAAAAAGTGTCCAAAATATCAATGTAAACTTGTGCATTTATTGATGATGTAATGACAGCCATCTCCCCAGTGCCTTTACCTGACATGCAGCCCCATATCATCAATGACTGTGGAAATTTACGTGTCCTCTTCAGGCAGTCGTCTTTATAAATCTCATTGGAACGGCACCAAACAAAAGTTCCAGCATCATCACCTTGCCCAAAGCAGATTCGAGATTCATCACTGAATATGACTTTCATCCAGTGATCCACAGTCCACGATTGCTTTTCCTTAGCCCATTGTAACCTTGTTTTTTTCTGTTTAGGTGCTAATGATGGCTTTCATTTAGCTTTTCTGTATGTAAATCCCATTTCCTTTAGGCGGTTTCTTACAGTTCGGTCACAGACGTTGACTCCAGTTTCCTCCCATTCATTCCTCATTTGTTTTGTTGTGCATTTTCGATTTTTGAGACATATTGCTTTAAGTTTTCTGTCTTGACGCTTTGATGTCTTCCTTGGTCTACCAGTATGTTTGCCTTTAACAACCTTCCCATGTTGTTTGTATTTGGTCCAGAGTTTAGACACAGCTGACTGTGAACAACCAACATCTTTTGCAACATTGCGTGATGATTTACCCTCTTTTAAGAGGTTGATAATCCTCTTGATTTACCCTCTTTTAAGAGTTTGATAATCCTCTCCTTTGTTTCAATTGACATCTCTCGTGTTGGAGCCATGATTCATGTCAGTCCACTTGGTGCAACAGCTCTCCAAGGTGTGATCACTCTTTTTTAGATGCAGACTAACGAGCAGATCTTATTTGATGCAGGTGTTAGTTTTGGGGATGAAAATTTACAGGGTGAAACCATAATTTATTCCTCAGAATTGAGTGATTCTATATTTTTTTTTCCCACTGCTTGGTCTAAAAAGTAACCGTTACTGACTGCCACAGTTTTTTTTCCTGATTTCTTACAGTGTTTCTTAAAGCCAGAAAGTTGCCATTTGAAATGACTTTAGTTTTGTGTCATGTCTGTGATCTGCTTTTTTTTTTCTACAAAATTAAACAACTGAATGAAAATCCTCAGAGGCCGGTGATTCCATAATTTTTGCCAGGGGTTGTATAATCACAATATCACCAAGTCATCCAGAGGCATACTTGTTTAACTTATGGTTCAAGTTTTAACCACTCGTTTTAGACAAGTTATTTAAAATTATTGTCATGTCTGAAGTTTATAAAGTGAAAATATCAGATATATGTTTTCGTTTTAAAGTAATGTGCTAATTTTTAAGGTTTTGTGAGCACATGCTGTGCCAGGCAGCAATGCATTATGGGTAGCATCAGGTAATCTCAGACGTTCACGACAGGACAGATGCATTTCAGACACTCTGTTCAGGGTCCACAGATAACAGCATTAAACTCTAGTGCCTAAAACTCTCGTGAATATATTCTCTGGGTTTATAGACGTTAGTGTATTTGCATTTGTTAAATTCCACGCATCTTAAATGTAGCAGACACGGATTATCTGGAATTTTGTTTGACATTTTTTCAAGGCCACTACTGCCATCTACTGGCCAGGAGTGTTCATGGCAGTATTAAACGTCTGGGTACATGGCTGCTCTCAAAGTGTTGGTATTGTCCATTGTCCAGGCGCTTTTTGTGTGCATATATTTGTTAACTTTGTATTCTAAAACTACGGTTAGAAGTAATTCCGACTCCTTATCGGTCCACACAAACGAGGTTGGCGCCATGTTTTTAGTTTTTGTGGAAGTAACGACAAGAGAATAAGGCTCCTGATTGGATAGAATTTTAATCAGTACCGCCACCCAAAGGTTTGGCAGACTAATTACAACACATTTATACAGTTCCATGTGGATGGATTTTTTTTTTTAAACGACGTAGTGTGGATGAAGTTTTTTCCCCAAACTGAAAGGGTAAGATATTCGGTTTTACAAATACCCGACAACGTGTGTACATGGCCTTATGTCTGTGAAAGGCACTATATAAATAAATTTACTTACTTACTTACTAATATTGAGTGCACGTTTTACAACATCATAAAAAGTTTTAAAACATGCAATTGCGATGACACTTCCAGGGCTCCATAAAAATGCCTATTTTTACAAATAAAAATGGAATATTTTACAAAAGCACATTTATCTTTAAACCAACACACGTCACATGTCAGATTAACGTGTTGGTTTACATAATGGATTACTGAACAAATCACTATTTAGCACTTTTACCCAGAATGCTTTGCAGTCTGTGTTTGTTACAAAACCTCAGAATTAGTGCCTTATTCAACATTAAAAGATATGTTATATTTTAACTTTGTACAAATGACAGAATTGACATTAATGGAGTTATTCTATCAGTATTTTCAAAAAACCATAAGTTAGTATGACTTTATTTTTCAAGACCTCTGCCTGACCGGACTGTTGAAATTGATAGGGAGCTGGCCTTATGGCTGCTCTCGGGGTGCCTCTGTGGTGGGAGCGCTGTTGTAAACAAGAGCTTTCAGCAGGGGCAGAATGTTGAAAGAAAAATGATTATGATTAGTAAAGAGTTGATTTTATGGGTGCTCTCAGGATTTGTCTATGCTGCTTCCTGCAGGAGGCAGCATGGTCAAACATTCTTGCTTGTTCTTTAGGTCTTTTTAAAAATTTATTTTAGCTCTTTAGTAACTGCAAATGTCCCACAGACAACACCGGAATTTATTGATTATCTGTAACTTCCGATACATTTTTGGGTGGTTTATCGGTTTATCTTTATCAAAGATAACTTTTCAGTTATCTTATCTGTTATCGAAGTTAACTTTTTGGTTATCTGTGCCCACCCCTGGCACTTGCTGCAGCAGGGATACTTGATGTCAATTTTTACTTAGATTTTGACTTAGTTCCTGCAGCTCCTATTTGAACATTGGGCAACTTTAGCATATTCTCTCCAGTTTTCTCACTCTATTGCTATGAGCTTCGCATCAGTCCAGCTGAGGCCCATCTTCTCCGAGTCCTTGATTGTCATTGTCTCCAGGTCGTCTTCCCCTCTTTCTTTAGCCACCATCTGGTCACCATTTTAAAGATGTTTTGGGATGTATCTCATCTGTCATCCTGAGGATGTGTCCCAGCATCTTAAGTCTGTGTTCCTTGACATTTAAGCTGAGTGGCCTTTGGGTTGTTCTTTGGAGGACAAATGTATGCAAAAAATCCTATGAGGATCTTTCCTAGATACTCTTTTGTGATCCCAAGAGGGTGGGGTGCCACAACCACCTTGGGGTCCTGAATGACAACTACAGCCAAAAAGTAAAATAAATAAAAATAAAGTGTTTGGGTCAGTTTGAAGGTGAATGAATGATTTGTGTATCCAATGATGTAACTCAGTGTTGAAAGTCAAACAAGTTTTCCAAAGGGGCAAGGCAATGTAACAGAAAGGACAGGGTGACATTATGATGGTGAACCGATCAGAAGCTGTGACTGCACACCACGAAGATGAAAGAAAGCATTGCAGCCTGGTCGTGCTCTGTC
This sequence comes from Thalassophryne amazonica, assembly GCF_902500255.1. NCBI lineage: Eukaryota > Metazoa > Chordata > Actinopteri > Batrachoidiformes > Batrachoididae > Thalassophryne > Thalassophryne amazonica. The sequence goes on from NC_047109.1 coordinate 113,181,182, forward strand.
AGCGCCCCATACTGCGGACTGAGGATTGGTTGCAGATTCTGCTGCAGAATTCCTGACTGAACAAGTTCTAGATGCTGCTCGGTTAGAGTCCACAGAACTGCAGACTAAGCAGACTAACTGATAAATATACTGTGACTTTGGTTGTGTCTACTTGCTGGATTACTTTATCTCCTGCATGTGTTCTTTGACTCTTTCTAATGACACCTGGAGTAGGTCCTGACAAGTTTGTCTTCGTGCTTGTTAGGACTCGATGATAAGTGAAGGCTCTAATTAAATACCTCTGGATGTCACGCCATACTAATGACTTTAGAAGCGAAAAGATTGGTTATGAATGTTTTGAAATAATCTACCTACAGACCTGACCAATGTGAATCTGACCACTTATTTCTGATAGTGCATATGTAAATTAAGTCTGGCCTATTTCTCTTTTCTTGAGTACTACACTCACTGGCCACTTTAACTTTCAAACTGCTGGACATTATGGATGATGCCTGTCACTCTCTGCACACCGTCATCACCAGCCATGGGGCCTCTTCAGCCACAGACTGCTCCTTCCCAAGTACAGGACCAACAGGCTGAAAAACGCCTTTGTCCCTCAGGCCATCAAACTGTAAAACTCCTCACTCAGGGGGAGGAGGAGTAACAGGGAGACAGGACTGGAATGAGAGGAACAGTAGCAGCCAGTAAACCAGTATTTATCAGTATGTCTGGTATTTATATTGCAAGCTGGTTTTCTTTTTTACTTTCATTTTTGAACTCTGTGTGCTTCTTACCCTGAGTGCTGCTGTACAATGCTGCTGGAACCTCAATTTCCCTAAGGGAGTCTTCCCAAGGCATCAGTAAAGTTCTATCTAATCTTTATTGGGTACACCTAGTACTGGGTTGGACCTCCTTTTGCCTTCAGAACTGCCTTAATTCTTCGTGGCGTAGATTCAACAAGGTGTTGGAAACATTCCTGAGATGTTGGTCCATATTGACGTGATGTCATCCATTCAACCAGTCTGCCCATTCTCCTCTGACCTCTGACATTAACAAAGCATTTTCATCCACACAACTGCTGCTCACTGGATATCCTTTCTTTTTCCGATCATTCACTGTAAACCGTAGAGATGGTTGCATGTGAAAATCCCAGTAGATCAGCAATATTTGAAATAACTCAGACCAGCCCATCTGGTACCACCAACCATGCCATGTTCAAAGTTACTTAAATCCCCTTTCTTTCCAATTCTGATGCTCAGTTTGAACTTCAGCATGTCATCATCACCACGTCTAAATGCATTGAGTTGCTGCTGTTATGAGCTATTTGTGTTAACAAGCTATTGAACCAGTGTACCTAATAAAGTGGCCAGTGAATGTATATTGTATTTTACGAAGTACAAGTCATGTTTTTTAACCTAGTCTGAAAGGTCCTGTAATTTATACTCCGGTGCAACTTATACTTCAGAAAATGCCATACATAAGTGTGAGCACAGTGAAACCTGGATAAAATTTCATTTGATTTTTGTCATTCGCGTGTTTAAACATAGTCGTGTGTGTGTGTGTGTGTGTGCTGAGAAGATTCACTAAGCCACACTGCGAGCTGAGGAGGTCAGAGTTCATTTCATGCTACATTATACTTTATCAGAATGTGCAGAACCCACCGTCTGCAACATAACTCTGCATGAGACCACACACTTATACTGGGCACTGCCATCTTCTGATAACTTTGTGCAAGGAAGAACACAACTCTAGGAAAATAAATCCCAGCTACCTCTGGTGAAGGTTTTTCATGAAGACAGACACTCAGTTTGGACAGAGAGTTTTCTCTGTGCCCGTAAGAGTGTAGTGCTTGTACAGCAAAACAACGTGGGTGAGTGGGTTGTCAAAGCTAGCGTATGTAAGCAGTAACTTAAAACCAATACGAGGTCTGTTAGAAAATTATCCGACCTTTTTATTTTTTTCAAAAACCTGATGGATTTGAATCACGTGTGCTTGCATGAGCCAACCTTGAACCTTCGTGTACATGCGTGAGTTTTTTCACGCCTGTCGATTGCGTCATTTGCTTGTAAGCAGCCTTTGTGTGAGGATGGGTGGAGTCTCTCGTTGTTTTTTCTTTGCAAGGAAATGGCGGAACGACTGGAGCAGCGCGACTGCATCAAATTTTGCCAGAAACTGGGCGACAGCCAGGTGGAATCCATTTGGATTATTCAGACGGCTTTTGGTGAAGATGCTCTGGGCATCACACAGATTAAGGAGCGGTACAACCTGTTTAAAGACGACCGCACAACGGTGGAGAGCGCGCCGCTGTCCGGGTGGCCATCAACATGCTGAAATGACCAGGTCATTTCCAAAGTGAATGCTGTGGTGATGTGGGACCGTCGTGTGACTATCCGAGAAATTGTGGAAGAGGTGGACATCAGCACTTTTTCGGCACATTCTACTATGACAGAAGATTTTGCCATGAAAAGAGTTGCAGCGAAATTCATGCCGATGGCTTTGGCACGAAGCTGACAGCGCAACAAAAGCGTCTCCGTGTTGAAGTCTCACAGGACATGTTGTGACATGCCCAGCTCTTCCACAATTTGTCGGATAGTCACACGACTGAAAAGCCTCCGAAAGCCATCTGAATCTTCCGAATTGTGGAAGAGTTGAGTATGTCACAACATGTCCTGTGAGGCTTCAACACGGTGGCGCTTTTGCTGCACCGTCAGCTTTGTGCCAAAGCCATTGGCGTGAATTTCCCTGCAACTCTTTTCATGGCAAAATCTTCTGTCACAGTGGAATGTGCCGAAAAAGTACTGATGTGCACCTCTTCCACAATTTCTCGGATAGTCACACGACGGTCCCGCATCACCACAGAGTTCACTTTGGAAATGATCCGGTCATTTCACCATGTTGATGGCCGCCCGGAGCGTGGCTCGCTCTCCACCGTTGTGCGGTCGTCTTTAAACCGGTTGTACTGCTCCTTAATCTGTGTGATGCCCATAGCATCGTCACCAAAAGCCGTCTGAATAATCCGAATGGTTTCCACCTAGCTGTCGCACAGTTTCTGGCAAAATTTGATGCAGTCGCGCTGCTCCAGTCATTCTGCCATTTCCTTGCAAAGAAAAAACAACGAGAGACTCCACCCATCCTCACACAAAGGCTGCTTACCAGGAAATGACGCAATCGACAGGCGTGAAAAAACTTAAGCATGCGCACGAAGGTTCAAGGTTGGCTCATGCAAGCACACATGATTCAAATCCATCAGGTTTTTGAAAAAATAAAAAGGTCAGATACTTTTGTAACAGACCTCGTAAATGGTATATTTTTCTACATCCCCAGTTCAAAGGGGCATATAAAGAGGAAAATCTGATTCAAATCTAGTGACCTTTGATGCACGAGATCAATCAAAATATCTGTTTTGTTTAATTATCCCATGTCTGCCACCAACTGGATGCTGTGCACGCCTTCATGCGAGCTAATAACTTCAGCTTAATTTGCAGAGAAATGTGATTCTGAAGAAATATACAGCAGAATGGGAACAACAGAAAGTTGCACCAGAGTTGAGCAACGGGTAGAACGTATGAATGGGGACAAAACAAAACGTTTCTTCTGTATTGCAAATTAGTCATGAAAACTCAAAATATTATTTGAAACGTTTGTTTGAACACCAAATATTGTTTAAGATCATGTGCTGTGTTGCCACCTGCTGAACACTACCTCCTGTTGGCAGGTTTCAGGAATGTGCCCCTTTTATTAATTGATGATTTTCATGTTTAATGTCAGTGTGTGGTTAAACATACATTGCGTGCTGTTGTTTGTTGTCCCCGCGATATGAAATACGGGGATATAGTGATCAGCATCTCTGTCTGTTTTTGCTTGTTAGCGTGATATTTGCAGAACCAGTTGACCAGTTTCATTCATATTTAGAACAAGGGTGTACTTGGGTGATTCCTGACACTTTGTGTTACTGATTTGTCGGGTGGGGGGCAGGGGGGTTATGTACTCTGCTGATGACTCTTGTTAAATAGGAAAATGCAGCATTAGATTGGTTAGATCAATCAATTTTATTTATATAGCGCCAAATCACAACAAACAGTTGCCCCAAGCCGCTTTATATTGTAAGGCAAGGCCATACAATAATTAAGTAAAAACCCCAATGGTCAAAACGACCCCCTGTGAGCAAGCACTTGGCGACAGTGGGAAGGAAAAACTCCCTTTTAACAGGAAGAAACCTCCAGCAGAACCAGGCTCAGGGAGGGGCAGTCTTCTGCTGGGACTGGTTGGGGCTGAGGGAGAGAACCAGGAAAAGACATGCTGTGGAGGGGAGCAGAGATCAATCACTAATGATTAAATGCAGAGTGGTGCATACAGAGCAAAAAGAGAAAGAAACACTCAGTGCATCATGGGAACCCCCCAGCAGTCTAAGTCTATAGCAGCATAACTAAGGGATGGTTCAAGGTCACCCGATCCAGCCCTAACTATAAGCTTTAGCAAAAAGGAAAGTTTTAAGCCTAATCTTAAAAGTAGAGAGGGTGTCTGTCTCCCTGATCCGAATTGGGAGCTGGTTCCACAGGAGAGGAGCCTGAAAGCTGAAGGCTCTGCCTCCCATTCTACTCTTACAAACCCTAGGAACTACAAGTAAGCCTGCAGTCTGAGAGCGAAGCGCTCTATTGGGGTGATATGGTACTATGAGGTCCCTAAGATAAGATGGGACCTGATTATTCAAAACCTTATAAGTAAGAAGAAGAATTTTAAATTCTATTCTAGAATTAACAGGAAGCCAATGAAGAGAGGCCAATATGGGTGAGATATGCTCTCTCCTTCTAGTCCCTATCAGTACTCTAGCTGCAGCATTTTGAATTAACTGAAGGCTTTTTAGGGAACTTTTAGGACAACCTGATAATAATGAATTACAATAGTCCAGCCTAGAGGAAATAAATGCATGAATTAGTTTTTCAGCATCACTCTGAGACAAGACCTTTCTAATTTTAGAGATATTGCGTAAATGCAAAAAAGCAGTCTTACATATTTGTTTAATATGCGCTTTGAATGACATATCCTGATCAAAAATGACTCCAAGATTTCTCACAGTATTACTAGAGGTCAGGGTAATGCCATCCAGAGTAAGGATCTGGTTAGACACCATGTTTCTAAGATTTGTGGGGCCAAGTACAATAACTTCAGTTTATCTGAGTTTAAAAGCAGGAAATTAGAGGTCATCCATGTCCTTATGTCTGTAAGACAATCCTGCAGTTTAGCTAATTGGTGTGTATCCTCTGGCTTCATGGATAGATAAAGCTGGGTATCATCTGCGTAACAATGAAAATTTAAGCAATGCTGTCTGATAATACTGCCTAAGGGAAGCATGTATAAAGTGAATAAAATTGGTCCTAGCACAGAACCTTGTGGAACTCCATAATTAACCTTAGTCTGTGAAGAAGATTCCCCATTTACATGAACAAATTGTAATCTATTAGATAAATATGATTCAAACCACTGCAGCGCAGTGCCTTTAATACCTATGGCATGCTCTAATCTCTGTAATAAAATTTTATGGTCAACAGTATCAGAAGCAGCACTGAGGTCTAACAGAACAAGCACAGAGATGAGTCCACTGTCTGAGGCCATAAGAAGATCATTTGTAACCTTCACTAATGCTGTTTCTGTACTGTGATGAATTCTAAAACCTGACTGAAACTCTTCAAATAGACCATTCCTCTGCAGATGATCAGTTAGCTGTTTTACAACTACCCTTTCAAGAATCTTTGAGAGAAAAGGAAGGTTGGCGATTGGCCTATAATTAGCTAAGATAGCTGGGTCAAGTGATGGCTTTTTAAGTAATGGTTTAATTACTGTCACCTTAAAAGCCTGTGGTACATAGCCAACTAATAAAGATAGATTGATCATATTTAAGATCGAAGCATTAAATAATGGTAGGGCTTCCTTGAGCAGCCTGGTAGGAATGGGGTCTAATAGACATGTTGATGGTTTGGATGAAGTAACTAATGAAAATAACTCAGACAGAACAATCTGAGAGAAAGAGTCTAACCAAATACCGGCATCACAGAAAGCAGCCAAAGATAACGATACGTCTTTGGGATGGTTATGAGTAATTTTTTCTCTAATAGTTAAAATTTTATTAGCAAAGAAAGTCATGAAGTCATTACTAGTTAAAGTTAAAGGAATACTCGGCTCAATAGAGCTCTGACTCTTTATCAGCCTGGCTACAGTGCTGAAAAGAAACCTGGGGTTGTTCTTATTTTCTTCAATTAGTGATGAGTAGTAAGATGTCCTAGCTTTACGGAGGGCTTTTTTATAGAGCAACAGACTCTTTTTCCAGGCTAAGTGAAGATCTTCTAAATTACTGAGACGCCATTTCCTCTCCAACGTACGGGTTATCTGCTTTAAGCTGCGAGTTTGTGAGTTATACCACGGAGTCAGGCACTTCTGGTTTAAAGCTCTCTTTTTCAGAGGAGCTACAGCATCCAAAGTTGTCTTCAATGAGGATGTAAAACTATTGACGAGATACTCTATCTCACTTACAGAGTTTAGGTAGCTACTCTGCACTGTGTTGGTATATGGCATTAGAGAACATAAAGAAGGAATCATATCCTTAAACCTAGTTACAGCGCTTTCTGAAAGACTTCTAGTGTAATGAAACTTATTCCCCACTGCTGGGTAGTCCATCAGAGTAAATGTAAATGTTATTAAGAAATGATCAGACAGAAGGGAGTTTTCAGAGAATACTGTTAAGTCTTAAATTTCCATACCATAAGTCAGAACAAGATCTAAGATATGATTAAAGTGGTGGGTGGACTCATTTACATTTTGAGCAAAGCCAATAGAGTCTAATAATAGATTAAATGCAGTGTTGAGGCTGTCATTCTCAGCATCTGTGTGGATGTTAAAATCGCCCACTATAATTATCTTATCTGAGCTAAGCACTAAGTCAGACAAAAGTTCTGAAAATTCACAGAGAAACTCACAGTAACGACCAGGAGGACGATAGATAATAACAAATAAACTGGTTTTTGGGACTTCCAATTTGGATGGACAAGACTAAGAGTCAAGCTTTCAAATGAATTAAAGCTCTGTCTGGGTTTTTGATTAATTAATAAGCTGGAATGGAAGATTGCTGCTAATCCTTCGCCTCGGCCCGTGCTACGAGCATTCTGGCAGTTGGTGTGACTCGGGGGTGTTGACTCATTTAAACTAACATATTCATCCTGTTGTAACCAGGTTTCTGTAAGGCAGAATAAATCAATATGTTGATCAATTATTATATCATTTACTAACAGATACTTAGAAGAGAGAGACCTAATGTTTAATAGACCACATTTAACTGTTTTAGTCTGTGGTGCAGTTGAAGGTGCTATATTATTTTTTCTTTTTGAATTTTTATGCTTAAATAGATTTTTGCTGGTTATTGGTGGTCTGGGAGATAAACACATGGTTTTAGTATTTCATATTATTGATGACTTTCAAAAGGGAGATGGTGAACATCTTGTGACTTATTTGACATTGAATATTTAAATTGTTGTTTAAATTGTTTCCTGTTTAAATTGTTTCCTTCCTTACTAGTTGACATTAAATTTTAACTTCCTTGTGTGAGGACAAGGACGTTAGAGGAGAAGGAAGTTAAAATCTTAGCCAGAGATAAGAAATGGTTTGAGAGAGGGGTCAAGGAGGCACTCTATGTGAAACAGTTGAAACCCAGCCTTAACCGGGGAGGGGGTCTGAGACACGCTTGTCCCCTGTTTACAATGGGGTACTCGGGTCAAAGCAGTTTCAGTCTTTTGCTCATGGTAATGAGTCATTCACGTCATCAGGAGAGGCGTCCGTCCCATCATTAGGAGGGACAGCTGCCCTGTCATTAGGAGGGTGCTAACTAGAGCACAATAGGTGCTAATTAGAGCTATTGTTTAGTCACTAGCCTATCCGGTTGTTAAGTGCTGACGTAACGCATCACGTGATAAATCTGTTTCCAGGTCCAAAGACCTCCAAATTTACAATTAAAGTTACGTCTGTTTGATCCTTTTAAGGATTTACATACTTACTTTACATATTTTATTATGCGCAGGTAAAATATACATGTCTGTTTGTTAATAAAAAATTATTTATTACAATAAACAGGATGTTAAAGTGCAAACTTCACTTTCTCCCCGAATGACATGAACAGGAAGCGATCGCAGCTCACAGCAACAACCTGAGCGTCTGACATTTTTACATAAAACAAACGCAGTAACAACATCTAAAAATCCAGTTAATATATATCCAGGAGAGTTTTAGGCACAATATACAAAGAGTTTTACGTTGTGATGTTAATGCTGTTGTCCATGTGCAACGGTGTAAGTGCAGCCTGATCAGATCGTCTTAGTACAGTTCTCAATGTTAATGACAGCGCGCCTTTTTTGTTTGAAGCCGGAAGCTGAAAATCACATAATGCGTTACGTCACACTTAACAACCGGATAGCAGTCTGCCTCTCCTTGTGAGGGGTCTGGTTAGGTTTAAAACTCCAGCTTTTGTGGCTTCTGTTTATTCTTCTCTACAAGAGTCAAGATGGAAGTCAGACTACCAGAGCAAGAATTTTAGCTGAGGAAGCTTCTGCGATTTGAAGCGAAACGTCCTCGCGTCAAGCAACCCAGTCCAGTCGAAGATTCAAGCTTCTCTACTATTCTCCAAATACTTCAAATACTTGAAGTAGCGACTTGAAAATACTCTTGATGGAAACATGGATTTTACAATAACCCAAATACCCCCAAAAGTTCTTAAACTTGCATGAGTTTTTCAGGTGATTTGAAAGCTTTATTTTGCAAAACTGGAATGGAAACACTTTAAGATGTTATAGGAATTACAGTTCTCGCGAGAACCTCGCTGGAATGACTGTTAATGTGAAAGGACAAAACCCAGCCATGATATTCCATCACTCAATGTCAACAAAACATTATAGTGTTATAGCTGGCCTTCTGGGAATATTGCTTAACTTTTTGCGTTCAGCTATAATGGAAATGCAGGTAGTGTTTAAGTACTTAACCTGCAAAAATTTCTCCAGAGTGCTGCTTTTTGTGAAATTTATGATCTGTCACATGGAGTACGTTACACCACAGCTTGTATATGAAAGTGTATTCTGACCAGAATGGAACAGTAAGTGTTGAATAGTATAACTTTTCCTTCACATAAATAGTTTGTTTTTTTCAGACTGATCTTATTGAGGATTAGTGTTTCCCCAAACATTTGTGTCTCTGTTTGGGAGCAAAGCTACCTGCAGGTGGCACCAAACAAACACTATACATGACCTGATGTATTGGTTTTGTATATTTTTGGTGTGTGTGTGTGTGTGTGTGTGTGTGGTGTGTGGTGTGTTTTTGCAAGATATTTGGTAATGTGATCTTACTGGTTTCAGTCAATGAAACTAGTTTTTGGTCTGTATTCGCCCGTTTCAAATCCCGCAAAACCTCGGAGAGGTCGTCGCTCTGCGAGATCTCAGTAACATTGAGAACTGCATTGATATGCTCTGATCATGCTTCACTTTAACCGCTGCACATGGACAACATCATTAACATCGCAACATAAAACTATTTTTATATTGTGCCTAACACTCTCATGAATATATTCTGTGGGTTTATAGATGTTGTTATTGCGTTTGTTTTATGTAAACATGCGAGAATCACAGGCTGTCTCTCCGTTATTTTCAATGGGAGCTGCTGTGAGCTACAATCGCTTCCTGATCATGTCGTTCTGGGGGAAAGTGAAGTTTGCACTTTAACGTCTTAATTATTGTTCTTTACAACACTGTTTGTGCTCTTTGTTCCAGACTAATTTTTAGAAAACGTCTGAAATTCAGTTTGCGTTTATTAAATTCCACGCAGATTAAATGTAGCAGACATGGATTATTTGTTATTGTTTTAGCAAGTTTTCAGGGTATCATGCATGTAGTCTTTTATTAATGTGATGAAAACCATAAAAAAATTACATTTTTGTAGTATAATATTAATTTACAATTGTCATCATGTGGATTCTCTAAGTTGTTTTGACAGCAGTGACTCTCTGATGCACAAGGGATTATGGGATACACGAAAACCCACGAATAGATCTTGCGATTATTTGCTAACCTGCCTGCAGATGATGGCTTTAATGGCTGAAATGCATTGGCATAATTTATAACGACTAAAATATTCATGACTTAATTACGCTTTTAAAAATGTAATTAAATAAAATAGATGATCATGTTGGCAATGATGGAGCGAGCTGCAGGCTTTGTTTGTAACATTAATACCACTGGCCACCAGATGGCAGTTTGACATTAGACCGGGTGGTAATTTTATCATGAAGTACCATCACCACTTGTGGAAAGTATAACTTTCAACATGCATCTTAAATGATGTTAACTTAAACTTTATTTTGTCATTACAGCATTCTGACTTATTTTAGAAGGAGTACTTTTATGATCTCAGTGAAGTGGTGTCTCAGAGAGAGCAGCAACATTTACTTTTTCCTAAAAATGTTCTGCAGCAAAATAAAAATGAAAAAATTCAGGTCACACTCTTCTGTTTAGTGAAGCACTAAAAAAGGTCTTGTGTGACCTGAAAGATTAAAACACTCAAAAGCCAGCAGTCTCTTACATTTTATATCCAGAAGAGGGCGCCAGTTTTTACACTAAACATGACCGTCTGTTTCACTGGAGTTGCAGCAGCATTGCAACATGATTGCACTTTCACATAACGGTGTTTGTAATCCTGCCTTTAAAGATGAATGATTGACAGATAAGAGGGACAGTGATGGCACAGATTACAGAAAAGCCCAAACTTTGGACAAACCACATTAAAAGTGTTTATGCTACTGAACTGACTATTTATTTATTTATTTATTTTTCTTATTTGTGAATGCTCTGATTGGTTTGACATTTTATCATATACAACTCATACAGTGTGATTTTTCTCGTTTTTGGTCAAATACACTGATCTCTTAAAGCATGAGAAATAGTGTTTACAGTCTGTATAAAGGAAAAATTTCATGTGTTCAAACTTTTTTTTGGTATTGTAGGCTCTGACCTGTACTGGTGAAGGCATAGCAAAGTCTATGAACTCCTTCATTGTGGTTCACGAACAAAATCTTGATTTTGTGTATCAAGGTATCATTTTTGTGTGTGTGTGTGTGTGTGTGTGTGTGTGTGTGTGTGTGTGTGTGTGTAATATCTTGACATTGATTTTGTGTATCTTTATAGCCAATATGACCTGGCATGTTTAACATTAGGTGCAGCGCTGTTGTAATCTTGGCCACCAGGGGGCAGAATCTCATATATGCAATATCTTTCAAAGACTTGGATACTTCTGTCAAGATGAAACCTGGTACTCAAGGTCACCTCACGAAGACTTTGAACAATTTGAGTTTTTGTGTACATGATAACTTGGCAAAGACTTAATATATGAAGGTGAAACTTGGTCCACAGTGTTTCCTTACTAAGACCTCGGACATGTGTGACGTTTGGGTTGGTGACAGGAGTATTGTTAAGTATCGGCCTCTGTTAAAACATAATCACATTCAGGGTTCTAGCTAGGATAAAATTTTAGCGTAGTGGTAATGTCGAGGGAGCAAAGCGACTGGGGGGGGGAGCTTTTGAAAATTCAAGCTAAAAATTGGCCATTCTAGGGGTACCCAAAGGGGAAAAGCCAGGTACGACAGCCCAAGTCCCTTCATCATGTCCAGAAGGCTGGGGAAGTTTGTTGAGTGGGCAATCTCATTCTGGGTTAGACAGTACATGGCCCTCAGTGAGGCAGTCGGAGTCCGTGGACATTTTTAAGTCAAGACTTAAAACCTATTTTTATTCTCTTTCTTATGAGTAGTTTTTATTTTGTTATGATTTATTCTTTTACTTCTAATTCAGCCACATGGGGTGTGCAGCCAGTACATTCTGAGTACCGGTCCCAAGCCTGGATAAATGAGGAGGGTTGCGTCAGGAAGGGCATCCAGCGTAAAACAAGCCAACCCAGCTATGCAGACTCAGAATCGAATTCCCATACCGGATCGGTCGCGGCCCGAGTTAACAACGTCCGCCACCGGTGCTATTGCCCAACAGGGTGCCGGTGGAAATTGGGCGAAGACGACGAAGAAGAGGAGGAAAACGTTGCCACGAACAGCGGGAGAAGAAGAAAACTAGAAGGGTGGAAATGAGAGTGGGGACTTTGAATGTTGGTAGTATGACTGGTAAAGGGAGAGAGCTGGCTGATATGATGGAGAGGAGAAAGGTAGACATATTGTGTGTGCGAGAGACCAAGTGGAAGGGAAGTAAGAGCAGGAGCATCGGCGGTGGGTACAAGTTGTACCATGGTGAGGACAGGAAGAGAAATGGTGTTGGGGTCATTTTAAAGGAAGAGTATGTTAAAAGTGTGTTGGAGGTTAAGCGAGTGTCTGACAGGGTGATGTGTGAAGTTGGAAATTGAAGGGGTGATGATGAATATCATCAGTGCATATGCCCCACAGGTAGGTTGTGAGATGAAGGAGAAAGAAGATTTCTGGAGTGTGTTAGATGAGGTGGTGGAGAATGTGCCCAAGCATGAAAGAGTGGTGATAGGAGCAGACTTCAATGGGCATGTTGGTGAAGGGAACAGAGGTGATGAGGAAATAATGGGTAGATATGGTATCAAGGATAGGAATGGGGAAGGACAGATGGTAGTTGATTTTGCAAAAAGGATGGAAATGGCTGTGGTGAATACCTACTTTAAGAAAAGGGAGGAGCACAGGGTAACATATGAGTGGAGGAAGGTGCACACAGGTGGACTACATTCTTTATAGGAGATGCAAGCTAAAAGAAATCACAGAGGTGGTAGCAGGAGAGAGTGTCACTAGACAGCATAGGATGGTTGCTTGTAGGATGACTTTAGAGGTAAATAAGAAGAAGAGAGTGAGAGCTCAACAAAGGATCAGATGGTGGAAGCTGACGGAGGAAGACTGTTGTGTGAAATTTAGCGAGCAGGTGAGAGAAGCACTAGTTGGACGGGAAGCAATTTTGGACAACTGGAAAAGTACTGCAGATGTGGTGAGGGAGACAGCTAGGGCAGTACTGGGTATGACATCAGGACAGTGGAAGGAAGACAAGGAGACTTGGTGGTGGAATGAAGCGGTCCAGGAAAGCATAAGGAGAAAGAGGTTGGCGAAAAAGTTTTGGGATAGTCAGAGAGATGAAGAAAGTAGACAGGAGTACAAGGAGATGCGGCGTAAGGCGAGAAGAGAAGTGGCAAAAGCAAAGGAAAAGGCATATTGCTGGCTGTACAAGAAGTTGAATAGTAAGGAAGGAGAAAAGGACTTGTACCGATGGGACAGAGCTGGAAAGGATGTGCAGCAGGTTAGGGTGGTAAAAGATGCACATGGTAATGTGCTGACAAGTGAGGAGTGTGTGCTGAGAAGGTGGAGGGAATATTTTGAAGAGTTGATGAATAAAGAAAATGAGCAAGAGAAAAGGCTAGATGATCTGGTGAGAGTAAATCAGGAAGTAAAAGAGATTAGCAAGGAAGAAGTGAGGGCTGCTATGAAGAGGATGAAGAGTGGAAAGGCAGTTGGTCCAGATGACATTCCAATGGAGGCATGGAAATGTCTAGGAGAGATGGCAGTAGAGTTTCTAACCAGATTGTTTAATAAAATCTTGGAAAGTGAGAGGATGCCTGAGGAGTGGAGACAAAGTGTGCTGGTTCCTATTTTCAAGAACAAGGGTGATGTGCAGAGCTGCAGTAACTACAGAGGCATAAAGCTGATCAGCCACAGCATGAAATTATGGGAAAGAGTAGTAGAAGCTAGGCTTAGAAAACAGGTGAAGATCTGTGAGCAGCAATATGGTTTCATGCCGAGAAAGAGCACTACAGATACAATGTTTGCTCTGAGAATACTGTTGGAAAAGTACAGAGAAGGACAGAAAGAGTTACATTGTGTGTTTGTGGACTTAGAAAAAGCTTATGATAGGGTGCCAAGAGAAGAGTTGTGGCATTGTATGAGGAAGTCTGGAGTGGCAGTAAATAAATATGGAATTGGTTACTGGATCCTTAAACTCTGGACATAATAAACTCTACATGGTGGATCCTTGATCTCTGGACATAAACAGAAATAAAATCTGTTAGTTTTTGTCAAAAGCATTTCCTTTAAGACATTATTATTGGCATGAATGTATTTCCATACCTATGAGCTGAGGTCTTGCAGCTGTGCTGCAGGTCAGGTTTATAAAGAATGCAAGACGTTTTATTTTGGGAGGAAAAAACATTTTAGTTGATTGTAGTTTATTGTCTGTATTGCAGCGTTTGTAAGAGGTGTCATTTTATTTAAAGCGGCAATTCATTTTGACATTATTAATTTCGAGTGGACTCTGTCTCAACAGAAAGCCACGCAGCATTTAAAGCTGTGACAACGGAACGCAGGCCGATTCTCGTTTCTCGACTGCAACAAGACAAGAGTCCCAGTTAGTGACTTTAATCCACACAAAAGTGACTCATGATATTTTAATGGATTTCAGAGGGGTGAAGAAGCGGACTTACCGCTTCTGAAGAGCAGCGAATCAAAGAGCCACGAACCATTGAATCGAAGCATTGCTTCAATTCAATGCTTCGATTCAAGCGTGAATCAAAGCATTGCTTCGATTCAATGCTTCGATTCAAGCGTGAATCAAAGCATTGCTTCGATTCACGCTTCAAACTGGAGTCGCGCTGCAGAAATGGTTGATTACAGACGCTGTATTGAAAATCGTATTGGTCCAAAATAAGCGTAACTGTCCAAAATTATAGCGTAACGGGGCGTAACACAAGTTTGCGCTAGCTAGAACCCTGACATTCGTGTCTAAAGTGGTGACTGATGAACAGTAATTTTGATGTCTGTTAAGAGAAGAAAAGTTTATTCTTTCTTTCTTTCTTGTAAAAGTTTTCATGTTGCTGACTTCGTATTCTCACCCTTTGCTCAATACTTTGTTGATACACCTTTTGGCAGCAATTACAGCCTCAAGTCTTCTTGAATAGTATGTCACAAGCTTGGTGCACCTATCTTTGGGCAGTTTGGCCCATTCCTTTTTGCAGCTCCTCTCAAACTCCATCAGGTTGGATGGGGAGCGTCGGTGCACAGACATTTTCAGATCTCTCCAGAGATGTTCAATCAGATTCAGGTCTGGACTCTGGCTGGGCCACTCAAGGACATTCATAGAGTTGTCTTGAAGACAGTCCTTTGATTTCTTGGCTGTGTGCTTAGGGTCATTGTCCTGCTGAAAGGTGAACCGTGGCCCCAGTCTGAGGTCAACAGTCAACAGCGCTCTGGAGCAGGTTTTCATCCAGGATGACTTTGTACATTGCTGCATCCATCTTTCCCTCAATCCTGACTAGTCTCCCAGTTCCTGCTGCTGAAAAACATCTCCACAGCATGAAGCCGCCACCACCATGCTTCACTGTAGGGATGGTGCCTGGTTTCCTCCAAACATGATGCCAAAGAGTTCAATCTTTGTCTCATCAGACCAAAGAATTTTGTTTCTCCTGGTCTGAGAGTCCTTCAGGTGCCTTTTGTCAAACTCCAGGTGGGCTGCTATGTGCCTTTTCCTAAGGAGTAGCTTCCGTCTGGCCACTCTGCCATACAGGCCTGATTGGTGGATTGCTGCAGAGATGGTTATCCTTCTGGAAGGTTCTCCTCTCTCCCCAGAGGAACATACGGATAAGGTCATTGTCATTCTAACAAACCAGCAGAGAATCCATCCTGTTCTATGTATCTACCTATAAATTGTCCCACAGTAGTTGTCAATCATTAGTTGAGCTGTCTGCCTGGATTAAACTCTTGCCAGAGTGTGTACATGCAGTATACGTGCACAAGGCTTTGATCATTTCCCAGTGAATTTATGAACCATTGACGAGCTGTGCTTCACTTAACCCCAGGACAGTTCAGTGTAAATGATGTGTAATGTGGAGAATGGTGTCTCTTTTTCAGAAGACACCATGACAAAAGCAATAAAGATTTGTGACATGCTAAAACACCTCAATTAAACATAAAAAAAAACCAGGCAGCTTTTTTTGAGCTGTCGAGACTGCAGTAAATGGTCCGAACATTATTCAATCAAAAATTTATCACAATGCAACATTATACATGCTGAAAGTAGTTTTCCAAGCATAAAATACACATGCCCTGAGATTACAGGGGGCGCTCATGCTGTGTTGCCATAATGTTATAATAAAGAAACAGCAAGTGGTCACGCTTTTTTTTTATTTGGTGCTTTGACTGTGTGCAGCAGTTTACGGACTGAAACTGGCCAGTTTTGGTGGAGGTTTTTAAACCAACAGTTAGGGGTCATAAGTTGTTGAAAATTAATCAGTCAAGATGTGCTTACTGTGTGGACTTGGCAGCATTAATTCATGGAGTTTAACAGAAATTTTGCATTAAACATGGAATTATGCAATCTCTCCACTTTCAGAGTCCATTAGTAATTGGACATTGTTAATGTCAGGATCAGGATTTTCATACAAATCGTCCTTTACAGACAGTTTTCTTCAGGCAAATCAGGGGATGGACACATGGATATTATCATTCATTCTTTGTCTGACCTGATCTTATTTTCTATCCGGGTCACAATGGCAGTAGACCAAGCAGCTCACCCCACACTTCCCTATCCTCTGCCAAGTCTTCTAATTCTTCCTGGGGGATCCCGAGGCATTCCCAAGCCAGCTGGGAAATATAATCCCTCCAGCATGTCCTGGACCTTTCCCGGGCCTCCTCTCAGTTGGACGTGACTGGAATACCTCCCTAGGGAGACGACCATGGGGCATCCTCACTAGATGGCTGAAACATCTCAGCTGGCTCCTTTCAATGCGAAGAAGCAGCAGCTCTTCTCAGAATCCCTCTTGGATAGTCAAGCTTCTCATCCTGTCCCGGATTGTATGCCCAGATACCTGACAGAGGAATCTCGTTCCCAACCGTATTATTTCAGTCATTACCCAAAGTTTATGGCCATAGATGAAGACAGGAGTGTAAATTGTGAGTCTTGCCTTCTGGCTCAGCTCCTTCTTCACAATGATAGTCCGGTACAGTGTCTGTAATACATCAGATGCCGCTCCAATCTGTCTGTTGATCTCATGCTCCAACTTAGCCCCACTAGTGAACAAGACCCAGAGATACTTAAACTCCTCCACTTGCGGCATTAGCTCTCCCCTGACCCAGAGGGGACAATCTACCCTTTTTTGACAGAGGACCATGGTCTGAGATTTGGAGGTGTGAATTCTGGAAAAGACCCAGTTGCTTCCCACTTGGCCTCAATCCTTGCCAATGAGCATCTGAGGTCACTGTGTGAAGTCAGCAAAACCACATTGTACACAAAAAGCTGAGATGCAACTCTATGGTGACCACACTGAACATCTTCCACTCCCTGAATGTGCCTTCATATACCATCCTTGAACATCACAAACAGAATTGGTGACAAGGAGCAACAAAGGACAGGTGAGATATGTGCCAAGAATACAGACACAGGTCCTATTTTAGTTGCATAGAAACCGGCTCGCGATTTGCAGCAGTTCCAGTAGCCCATACTTCCTTAGTACCACCCACAAGACACCTTGATGTTCCCGGTCATATGCCTTTTCCAAGTCCACAAAACACATATAGACATATATATAGTTGGTCACATTCCCAAGACCTTTCTAATAGCCTTGCAAGGGTAAAGAGCTGTTCCACAACCAGGAAGGAACCTGTGTTGGGCAGCACAGTGGATTAGTGATTAACACTGTTGCCTCACAGCACGAAGGTCATGGGTTCGATTCCCACCTGTGGTCTTTCTGTGTGGAGTTTGCATGTTCTCCCCATGTTTGCATGGATTTCCTCCAGGTGCTCTAGTTTTCTCCCACATTTAAAGACATGCAGGTTAGGCGGATTGGGAACTTTATAATTGTTCAGGTCTTCCTTGCAAAAGATGTCTCAATCTCAATGGGACTAACCTGGTTAAATAAAGGATAAATTAAATTGCTCCTGCAGAATCTGTCATTTGACTAATGGTAAAGTCTCATCTCTAGCACCCTGGCATAGGCTTTCCCAGCAAGGCTGAGAAGTGTGTTTCCTGTGTTCTTTTTTAAAGATGGGGAGCACCACCCCACTTTGCCAGTCCAGAGATAGTGTCACCCAACTACCATGCAGCATTGTATAGGGGTGTCAGCCGTAGCATCCACAGACTTCAGCATCTCAGGGGGAATCTTGTCCACCCCTGTCAAATTGTCACTGAGGTGTTTTTGACCGTCTCGGTGACTTTCACTAGAGAGATGGCACCAGATCCATCCTAGTCTTCATTCCTGCCTCCTCCAAGGAGGGCATGTCAGTAGGGTTGAGGAGATCCTGAAACTATTTTTTCCATCACGTGACAATATCCTCAATTCAGGTAAGCAGCTCTCCAACTTTTCTGAATACAGCCTTGGCTAAGAACTTTCCTGAGTCACCCGACAGTTTGCCAGAACCACTTTTAGGCTAACGAACGTCATTGTCCATTTGCCTCAGCCACCACTGAGGCAACAGTTCTTCTGGCCTGCCCGTACCTGTCCACTGATTCCGAAGACCTCTCTGCCAAACAGACAGGAAAGGCTTCCTTACTCAGGCTGATGGCTTCCTTCTCCACAGGTGTCCACCAGTGAGATCTTTGATTGCCGCCATCACAAGTGCCGACAACCGTCTGGACACAGCTGAAAGCAGCCGCCTCAAGAATGGAGGCCTTGAAAATGCACCACTCTGATTCTATGTCCCTGACCTTTCTTGGGATGTAGAAGTTTCTTAGGAGGTGTGAGTTGAAGGCCCCCTGAACAAGTTCTCCCACCAAACAATCACAGAAATCTCTGTGTGTTTAGACCTTCCAGGTCTGTTCGGTGGGTTACCCCACCATCTGACTCTATTCAACACCAGGTGGTGAACATTTGACCAATATATTACCAAATAACTGAATACGTCTTGAATTTACTTACCATCAATCACTAAATTTTTAAACCTGGGCTTTGTTATTAAATGTCTTTCGGTTTGGTAGCATAAATCAGTATTACAAATCTCATATTTTTGCAGTGTCATTGCTTCAGGTTTCTTTTTTGGAATTGTGACTCAGATTTTTTTCACAGTGCTGTGTGTAACATCCATCACCCGGGGTTGTTGTGTGCTGTTCCTCTGGGATCATTCCTAAGGACTGTGTCAAGTTGACAGCAAATAGCCTCTTAACTCTATACACACACACGTGCGGAAGTGTGTGCACATGCTGCAGGGTTCACAGAATCCACTCCCACACCTTCAGCCCTTCTCATGTGGAAAGCTTGTGTGTGCTCACTAAAGTGTATGTGCACCTGTTGATCATTGCTGAACTTGATCTGGGAAACGACTCACAACTTCACCCACACACGTTTCACCTTTAAAGCTTCTGCCGTCATCCCTTTTCTGTCTCTTTCACATCACATGATAGTGAAAGAAGCTGCTTCACAGCTTAGCTAAATAAACAGGTGAAACTTGAGATTGTGTAAAAACATGATGGTCAGTATTTTTTTTATTTTTTTTTAGTATCTTAAAAATATCATCACAGTGTATGTGTCAGTGAGAAAGCTGTAACGAGATGCAGTGCCATTGAGTGTGGCTGAGGCACCAAGTATTTCATTACCATGTGCGTTGGTGAAACGGCGAAAGCTGGGTGTAGTTTTCACTGGTGTATATATGAGAGTCTGTGTGTCTGTTGACAAGATGCCTCAAAAACAGCTTGACGGATTTTGTTCAAAGTTTGGGGGAATATTTTTTTCAATTTATTTAATTTTATATAACGCCAAATCACAACAAAGCTGACTCAATGCCCTTCACACAAGGTCTAACCTTACCAACCCCTAGAGCAAGCACACAGGTGACAGTGGTAAGAAAATTGCCCTCTGATGATACAGAGGAAGAAACCTCAAGCAGACCAGACTGAGAGGGGTGACCCATTGCTTAGGTCAGTATTACTTGGATAGATAGCTTGAGGGGATTAGATTTTGTAGTATGCTCAAACATTTAGGTAAAAGGAAAATATGGCCTGTAAACACCTTTTTTGCTCATTGGACCTTGGTCCAGATATTACACTTCATAGAAGATGTTTCTTCTGTTCTTGATTGATTTTGATTCTGATAGTTTTTGTTTGTTTCATGTAAGCGTCCGTTACAGTTCTCCATAGCAACATTTGGAAATTTTAAGTTTTAATGTTGATCAGCAAAATAGCTATATTAGTTTGAATGACTGCATAATGAACGCTTTCATTTTCTATACCCACTTAATCCAGTGAAGGGTCACAGGGGATGCTGGTACCTATCCAACCACTCATTGGGCAAGAGGCAGGGTACACCCCAGACAGGATGCCAGTCTGTTGTAGGGCTACATATAGATGGACAAACACATTCACACTCTGGCAGACGGTCAATTTCAGTTTATTGTATAGTGCCAAATCACAACATATGTCGCTCCAAGGCACTTCACAAGGGTAAGGTCTAACCTTACCAACCCCCCCAAGCACGTACATCAGCAACAGTGATAAGGAAGAACTCCCTCTGGCCTTTTTTGAGGAAGAAACCTTAAACAGATCAGACTCAGAGGGGTGACCCACTGCTTTGGCCATTTAAATTTAATATTTCCAGTTCACCTAAACTGCATGTCTCTGGGGATGGGAGGAAGCCAGAGTATCTGGAGGGAACACAGGAAGAGCATGAAAACTTTACACAGAAAGGACCTGGTGGGAAGTGATACCAAGACCTTCTTGCTGTGGGGCAACAATGTAAACCATTAAGCCACTGTGCTGCTGGTGTGTAGAGGGCTCAGGGTTTGCATCAGCCTTCTGATGCCTGCAAAAAATGAGGTGGGCTTCATAGATAATTGGCAAAGCTTCTGGGGAAAACCTGGTCTTGTTAGGAGAGACGGCATCCATCCGACTTTGGATGGAGCAGCTCTCATTTCTAGAAATCTGGCCAATTTTATTAAACCCTCCAAACCGTGACTATCCAGGGTTGGGACCAGGAAGCAGAGTTGTAGTCTTACACACCTCTCTGCAGCTTCTCTCCCCCTGCCATCCCCTCATTACCCCATCCCCGTAGAGACGGTGCCTGCTCCCAGACCACCAATAACCAGCAAAAATCTATTTAAGCATAAAAATTCAAAAAGAAAAAATAATATAGCACCTTCAACTGCACCACAGACTAAAACAGTTAAATGTGGTCTGTTAAACATTAGATCTCTCTCTTCTAAGTCCCTGTTAGTAAATGATATAATAATTGATCAAGATATTGATTTATTCTGCCTTACAGAAACCTGGTTACAGCAGGATGAATATGTTAGTTTAAATGAGTCAACACCCACGAGTCACACTAACTGCGAGAACACTCGTAGCACGGGCCGAGGTGGAGGATTAGCAGCAATCTTCCACTCCAGCTTATTAATTAATCAAAAACCCAGACAGAGCTTTAATTCATTTGAAAGCTTGTCTCTTAGTCTTGTCCAAATTGGAAGTCCCAAAAACCAGTTTTATTTGTTGTTATCTATCGTCCATCTGGTCGTTACTGTGAGTTTCTCTGTGAATTTTCGGAACTTTTGTCTGACTTAATGCTTAGCTCAGATAAGATAATTATAGTGGGCGATTTTACATACAACTAGGTTTAAGGATATGATTCCTTCTTTATGTTCTCTAATGCCATATACCAACACAGTGCAGAGTAGTTACCTAAACTCTGTGAGTGAGATAGAGTATCTCGTCAATAGTTTTACATCCTCATTGAAGACAACTTTGGCTGCTGTAGCTCCTCTGAAAAAGAGCGCCTTAAATCAGAAGTGCCTGACTTCGTGGTATAACTCTCAAACTCGCAGCTTAAAGCAGATAACCCATAAGTTTGAGAGGAAATGGCATCACACTAATTTAGAAGATCTTCACTTAGCCTGGAAAAAGAGTCTGTTGCTCTGTAGAAAAAAGCCCTCCGTAAAGCTTGGACATCTTACTGCTCATCACTAATTGAAGAAAATAAGAACAACCCCAGGTTTCTTTTCAGCACTGTAGCCAGGCTGACAAAGAGTCAGAGCTCTATTGAGCCGAGTATTCCTTTAACTTTAACTAGTAATGACTTCATGACTTTCTTTGCTAATAAAATTTTAACTATTAGAGAAAAAATTACTCATAACCATCCCAAAGACATATTGTTATCTTTGGCTGCTTTCAGTGATGCCGGTATTTGGTTAGACTCTTTCTCTCCGATTGTTCTGTCTGAGTTATTTTCATTAGTTGCTTCCTCCAAACCATCAACATGTCTATTAGACCCCATTCCTACCAGGCTGCTCAAGGAAGCCCTACCATTAATTAATGCTTTGATCTTAAATATGATCAATCTATCTTTATTAGTTGGCTATGTACCACAGGCTTTTAAGGTGGCAGTAATTAAACCATTACTTAAAAAGCCATCACTTGACCCAGCTATCTTAGCTAATTATAGGCCAATCTCCAACCTTCCTTTTCTCTCAAAAATTCTTGAAAGGGTAGTTGTAAAACAGCTAACTAATCATCTGCAGAGGAATGGTGTATTTGAAGAGTTTCAGTCAGGTTTTAGAATTCATCATAGTACAGAAACAGCATTAGTGAAGGTTACAAATGATCTTCTTATGGCCTCAGACAGTGGAATCATCTCTGTGCTTGTTCTGTTAGACCTCAGTGCTGCTTTTGATACTGTTAACCATAAAATTTTATTAGAGATTAGAGCATGCCATAGGTATTAAAGGCACTGCGCTGCGGTGGTTTGAATCATATTTATCTAATAGATTACAGTTTGTTCATGTAAATGGGGAATCTTCTTCACAGACTAAGGTTAATTATGGAGTTCCACAAGGTTCTGTGCTAGGACCAATTTTATTCACTTTATACATGTTTCCCTTAGGCAGTATTATTAGACAGCATTGCTTAAATTTTCATTGTTACACAGATGATACCCAGCTTTATCTATCCATGAAGCCAGAGGACACACACCAATTAGCTAAACTGTAGGATTATCTTACAGACATAAAGACATGGATGACCTCTAATTTCCTGCTTTTAAACTCAGATAAAACTGAAGTTATTGTACTTGGCCCCACAAATCTTAGAAACATGGTGTCTAACCAGATCCTTACTCTGGATGGCATTACCCTGACCTCTAGTAATACTGTGAGAAATCTTGGAGTCATTTTTGATCAGGATATGTCATTCAATGCGCATATTAAACAAATATGTAGGACTCCTTTTTTGCATTTGCGCAATATCTCTAAAATTAGAAAGGTCTTGTCTCAGAGTGATGCTGAAAAACTAATTCATGTATTTATTTCCTCTAGGCTGGACTGTTGTAATTCATTATTATCAGGTTGTCCTAAAAGTTCCCTGAAAAGCCTTCAGTTAATTCAAAATGCTGCAGCTAGAGTACTGACAGGGACTAGAAGGAGAGAGCATATCTTACCCATATTGGCCTCTCTTCATTGGCTTCCTGTTAATGCTAGAATAGAATTTAAAATTCTTCTTACTTATAAGGTTTTGAATAATCAGGTCCCATCTTATCTTAGGGACCTCATAGTACCATATCACCCCAATAGAGCGCTTCCCTCTCAGAGTGCAGGCTTACTTGTAGTTCCTAGGGTTTGTAAGAGTAGAATGGGAGGCAGAGCCTTCAGCTTTCAGGCTCCCCTCCTGTGGAACCAGCTCCCAATTCAGATCAGGGAGACAGACACCCTCTCTACTTTTAAGATTAGGCTTAAAACTTTCCTTTTTGCTAAAGCTTATAGTTAGGGCTGGATCAGGTGACCCTGAACCATCCCTTAGTTATGCTGCTATAGACTTAGACTGCTGGGGGGTTCCCATGATGCACTGAGTGTTTCTTTCTCTTTTTGCTCTGTATGCACCACTCTGCATTAATCATTAGTGATTGATCTCTGCTCCCCTCCACAGCATGTCTTTTTCCTGGTTCTCTCCCTCAGCCCCAACCAGTCCCAGCAGAAGACTGCCCCTCCCTGAGCCTGG
Source organism: Thalassophryne amazonica (assembly GCF_902500255.1). Taxonomy (NCBI): domain Eukaryota; kingdom Metazoa; phylum Chordata; class Actinopteri; order Batrachoidiformes; family Batrachoididae; genus Thalassophryne; species Thalassophryne amazonica. The sequence continues at coordinate 113,205,145 of NC_047109.1, forward strand.
TTCTGCTGGAGGTTTCTTCCTGTTAAAAGGGAGTTTTTCCTTCCCACTGTCGCCACGTGCTTGCTCACAGGGGGTCGTTTTGACCGTTGGGGTTTTTACGTAATTATTGTATGGCCTTGCCTTACAATATAAAGCGCCTTGGGGCAACTGTTTGTTGTGATTTGGCGCTATATAAATAAAATTGATTTGATTTGATTTTCATTTCAAAGTGTGTATTTACCAGCAATAAAAAATGGTGTTCCTATAGGACTTACAGGAAACTTCTTGTTGCCTTTGCGGTTCAATCATGGGTACTCCAGAAAGTTATCTGCCTCACCCGAGTGTCTGAAGCATCCCGAGGCTCATAATGTTTGACCTTCTTTGCCAAGTGGATCCTGAAGCTTGAATATCAGTGGACCAAGTTGAGGGAATTGTGACGTTTCTGGGTGAGGCTGACAACTTTTTAAAGTACCCTCATTTACTTGTATCGTACTGTTGTACTGTGAGATGCTGTACCCCAGTTTTGACTTTAAGTAAACATGTTGTCTGCACAATTTTCTTGTACATGTGCACGTAAAGCTACACGCCACTTCTTCTTCAGCTGTTGTCACCGGGCAGCAGCACGTACTCAGTACTTATTGTGTTTCCTGTCAGGAAAGGCTACTGGCTCATGGCAGTTTTGCCTTCGCCAGCGAAACGTGTGATTGGCTGAGTTGCAGGGATTTTCCTTTTCCTCCATCACCCCCCCCCCCCCCCCCCCCCCCCCCCCCCCCCCCCCCAAAAAAAAAGGTTGCAGCATGGAAATAGTACAGGGAGGATATTGTCGTGGCTTTCGTCATTTTGATGACGTATGCTCATAAAAGTCACAAAGGCAATTTTTTTTTTCAGCCATCCGGCATCTTGCAGGAGTGTTTATAGTTCTTGCTGAGTTGGTGTTGGTTTGCTTGAGAACATCTCTGTTTGCCAATGCAGCTGTTATTAAACCTGTTTGTGTCTAAAGCTGAAAGAAATGTGCTCATCACCAGAGGGTCAGAGGTTCCATTCCCTAGTCAGATGACAAAACACAAAAGCTTGAGCAAGTTTTTTTTAATCCCAAATTACCTGTGGTGTGCAGTGGAGCACATTGGATCTTAACACCCCAATAGTGCCAGGCTGCGTGCGTGTGTGTGTTTGAACAGATGAGGCATGATTGTCATATGCTTCAAGCATAATCAAATTTGCATTGTTATGAGTTAAAAATTTTGTAGAACATAGCGGTATTGCTACCACATGTGGCTTTAAAACACCGGCATCTCAGACCAAAACAATGGCGTCCACTTAGCCACCTACCAGCTTCCACTTCTCTTCCATTTTTAACACAAGGTGTTTGTGAAACCAAATCCCACAATGCAAAATAACACATCTGAACATTTGGGCAAAATTCATCTGCCGTCTTGCATGCACAATGCATGTCGGCGATTGCTACTGTCTCTTCATGAACATGGGTAGGGCCACGTTTCACAGAGGCAGGATTTGCATGAATGAAATGTTCACATTTGGCTGATCCAGCTATGGGGAAAAAAGGAAAAAGAAAAACTCAGATTACAACACTTGCAGAGGGAGTATTCTTTCATTCTTTACACAGGACACCATTAAAGTAGGGCTGTGCCAAAAATCGAAAGATCGATGAATCGCGATCCACACTGTGCTCGATCTTGATTATAAGCGAAGTGCATTTTAATCGACACATTTATTAACCAATCAGGTGACAGAAAAACCATGCGGCTGAGAGGAGTTGCCGCCCACTTGTTGAGACAAAGAAAGTGCCTGAGTGAAGTAACCTTGAGACCGTGAGAGGAGGAGTGGATTTTCAGAAAGTGGATTATAAACTGAATAATGCAAGAGGAATATGGCAACATTGAAATCCAGAGCGAAGGGGAAGAGATACGTGACCCAGGTACAACAGAGATTGTTGACAGAACTGGCCGAGCTACGTCTGCAATATGGCAGTGGTTTGGTTACTTGCAAACAGACCACCTTTCAAGCAAAGCCCATTTGTAAAGTCTGTCGTTACGTAGTATCCACCAAGACGGGGAACACTACAAATTTATTCAATCACTTGCGACGGTATCACCCGGTGCAACACAATGAGTGTTTGGAAAAACAAACCAAGCCCGCTGCAAGTAGCAGTGATGCCATTGCTAGCACAAGTACTGCTCAGACAAAGCCTCAGCAGACATCGATCACGACAGCGTTCACAGCTGTCACGCCATACGATAAACATTCAAATAGGGCAAAAACAATAACGAACACTATTGCATACTGCATTGCCAAGGACATGATTCCAATATCTACAGTCAAAAAGATTGGATTTAAGAAGTTAATGCGGGTATTAGACAGTAGATACACGCTCCCTGGGAGGACGTACTTTTCCCAAACAGCTTTGCCACAATTATATGACACATGTCGCGCAGAAGTGGAAAAACAACTACAAAATGTTTACTTTGCAGCAACTACTGACATTTGGTCCAGTCGGACATCGCAGCCCTATTTCATTTTAACTATCCACTATATCGACAAAAACTGGAGCCTACAGAGTAAATGCCTTCAAACACTCTACTTTCCGGAGGATCACACCGGAGACATCATAGCACAGGGCCTAGAGGACGCACTCGCTTCCTGGGGGCTGCAGGAGGAGCGCATGGTCTGCATCATGGCAGACAATGCTGCCAATATGGTTAAAGCCACGAGGAGTAAAGGCTGGAACAGGATGCAGTGCTTTGGACACCACTTACACCTTGCAGTTGGTAAGTGAAAGTGGAGAGTGGTATATTATTTTTTTTTAATTACTAAGTTTGCCATAATAAGAAATTATCATTCTTATTATTAGTAACATTTGTATTGCAGTAATTAGTTTTAGGCTTGTTTTAGGCTTAAATATGTACAGATTTGATTGATATGTAACAAATAAATAAATAAATATTAAAGTTCTGTATGACTAAATTATGCATATTTTTATTTTTTTCTACAGAGGGAAGTATGAAGGACCAAAGGGTGGAAAGAGCCACAGGCGTTTGCAAGAAGGTAGTAGGGGCCTTCTCCTGGAAACGAAAAAGGAACTTGCTCTTGCTCAACAGGAATTGACTCTTCCCAGGCACATGCTCGTGACTGAATCCCCCAACAAGGTGGGGATCACGAATGGGAATGGTGGCTAGAGTTTTGGAGCAGGAAAAGGCCATAACAAAAGTACTGTCTGCAGACAGAAAAACATGGCACTTGACATTGAGGTCCTTGAAGCTGTCCACAAAGCCCCCAAAAAATGTGTATATTTATACACATTTTTTGTAAACAAACCTGTGAATGAAGAGTAAAGTTTACATTTTGTTTACTGTTTGCTGTGCACTTTTTCATTTTATAGCTATAAACATTGTTTTGGTAAAGAAACCTGTGAATGAAGAGTTAAGTTTGCATTGTGTTTTACTGTTTGCTGTGCACTTTCATTGTATAGTTATATTTATACCACATATTTTTTGGTAAAGAAACCTGTGAATGAAGAGTTTAAGTTTACCTTGTTTCTACTGTTTGCTGTGCACTTTTTCATTTTATATTTATATGCATAATTATAATAGTTTCAGTGTGTGTTTACATCTTTACTCTTACACAGTTGTTTAATTTCAAGTTTACAGATGTGGCCATTGCCAGTTTGCACATTTTTATACATTACTATTTTTTATTTTAGTCCTTGTTTGCTGTTTTTAATAACATTGTATGTGCAGTGAAAAGTTTCATATTTTGACTATTGTACTTGAAATGACATAGTTAAATTTTCTTAATAATAAAAACCAGAAATCATCTTTTAAAACATCTATGTTGTCTTTTTTAATATAAGTGAATTATAACAAATATTTATATATTTTGAATAAGAATGTTTAAAGATCGAATCGAAAATAGAGATCGAATGATAGGAAAAAAATCGTGATTCTTTTTTTTACCCAGATCGCCCAGCCCTACATTAAAAGTGCAACATCTTTAAACAGAAAATAGTTTTTTGGCTGCTATTAAAGCGAGTTAAATCCAAGCATTATAATGTTGGTTTATTTTTGTAACATGTTGCAAAATTACAGATCATTTTAATTAAGAGAACATATTTATCTGGGTAGATTTCCATAATGATTATATGGTGCATCCAGAAAGTACTCACAGTGCTTCACTTGGACTAAATTCATTTTGTTCCCCCTCAAATTTCAACTCCCAACACACCATAATAAAAACACGAAAAAAGTTTTGTTTTTTAATTTTTGCATGTTTATTTAAAAAAAAAAATAAGGCTCACATGTACATAAGTATTCACAGCCTTTGCTCAATTCTTTGTTGATGCACCTTTGTCAGCAATTACAGCCTCAGGTCTTCTTGAATATGATGCCACAAGCTTGGTGCACCTATCTTTGAGGATTTTGTCCATTCCTCTTTGCAACACCTCTCAAGCTCCATCAGGTTGGATGGGGAGCATCAGTGCACAGCCATTTTCAGATCTCTCCAGAGGTGTTCAGTCAGATTCAGGTCTGGGCTCTGGCTGGGCCACTCAAGGACATTCACAGAGTTGTCCTGAAGCCACTCCTTTGATGTCTTGGCTGTGTGCTTATTGCAGTGAAAGACTCGTTAGCAGGCTTTTAATGAGCCTTTCATTGGATTCAGGTGTGTTGAAGCAGGGAGACAACTAAGAGTGTCAGGAAGGTAGCTCTCGAGGACTGAACTTGGGCACCCCTGCTGTAGAAACATTTGAAGGATGAGCAGTGGAAACAGGATGCACCTGAGCTCAATTTTGAGGTTCATGGCAAAGGCTGGGAATACTTAGGCTATGTAAATGTGATTTCTTAGTTTTTTATTTGCAATAAATTTGCAAAAGGGTAATTCACATTGTCATTATGGGGTATTGTGTGTAGAATTTTAAGGAAAAACAATCCATTTTGGAATAAGGCTGTAGCATAAAAAATGTGGAAACAGTGCAGTGCTGTGAATGCTTTCTGGATGCATTGTAGTCTTTTCCTTTTAACACCGTCGTGCAGACAGACTGCAGGAGGATGTACGTGTGGAAAAGTGTCAGGTTTTGACGTGATCTCAGGGCTAGAGAAATTCCCTGGTCCGAGGACACGGAGCAGTAACCTTTGACCGATCACAAGTTGATATTTTTCCCCTGCTAGATCTAGTTAAGGATTTTGTTGGTCTAGTGATTAAAAGTGTTAAACAAGACGGGCAGTTTTTTTTCAATCTTGCACCTTAAATAACTGAGGCGCTGTTTGCAGATTCCAGTGACCCACGCTGTCCCACTCAGTCACACCGCTGACTTCATGAATGGAGCTCAGTCAACAAAGGAGAATCGTGTAAAAGTATGAGGTGTCCACACGCTACTTTCAGATTAAAATAGAGCGTCTTTAATTTAACAGGAGCAGCACACAGGAAGAGCCACAGAGCAGAGCTGGTCCACAGGCAGGCACAGCGAGAGTTACCATAGCAACACTGCATGCCCATATATGGCACACATAAAAAGTTAACTTGGATCAACTTGTATTTTGCTACAAAATCTGAATGTGATGTGAAACTTTAACATTATTTTCTCCAACGATCATAACATTTTGATCATGCTAGTCTGAGAAGCAATAGTTATAATTGTTGCCCAAAAAAATCTGAGCTATTATAAAATTTACACAGCAAGAATAAATTAAGTAACAAGAGTAAAAGCTATGTTTGGGCAACATAAGATGAGCACAAGGCCAGAATTACACAGCGGAGTATGAGGTGCACATTACATTCACATAAAAGCAGAGGATCATGTAAGCAAATGTTTATTACTTTACATACAGAGCTGTGGTCTTATACACCTCTCTGCAGCTTCTCTCCCCCTGCCATCCCCCTATTACCCCATCCCCGTAGAGACGGTGCCTGCTCCCAGACCACCAATAACTAGCAAAAATCTATTTAAGCATAAAAATTAAAAAAGAAAAAATAATATAGCACCTTCAATTGCACCACAGACTAAAACAGTTAAATGTGGTCTATTAAACATTAGGTCTCTTTCTTCTAAGTCCCTGTTGGTAAATGATATAATAATTGATCAACGTATTGATTTATTCTGCCTAACAGAAACTTGGTTACAGCAGGATGAATATGTTAGTTTAAATGAGTCAACACCCCCGAGTCACACTAACTGTCAGAATGCTCGTAGCACGGGCCGGGGCGGAGGATTAGCAGCAATCTTCCATTCCAGCTTATTAATTAATCAAAAACCTAGACAGAGCTTTAATTCATTTGAAAGCTTGTCTCTTAGTCTTGTCCATCCAAATTGGAAGTCCCAAAAACCAGTTTATTTGTTATTATCTATCGTCCACCTGGTCGTTACTGTGAGTTTCTCTGTGAATTTTCAGACCTTTTGTCTGACTTAGTGCTTAGCTCAGATAAGATAATTATAGTGGGCGATTTTAACATCCACACAGATGCTGAGAATGACAGCCTCAACACTGCATTTAATCTATTATTAGACTCTATCGGCTTTGCTCAAAAAGTAAATGAGTCCACCCACCACTTTAATCATATTTTAGATCTTGTTCTGACTTATGGTATGGAAATAGAAGACTTAACAGTATTCCCTGAAAACTCCCTTTTGTCTGATCATTTTTTAATAACATTTACATTTACCCTGATGGACTACCCTGCAGTGGGGAATAAGTTTCATTACACTAGAAGTCTTTCAGAAAGCGCTGTAACTAGGTTTAAGGATATGATTCCTTCTTTATGTTCTCTAATGTCATATACCAACACAGAGCAGAGTAGCTACCTAAACTCTGTAAGGGAGTTAGAGTATCTTGTCAATAGTTTTACATCCTCATTGAAGACAACTTTGGATGCTGTAGCTCCTCTGAAAAAGAGAGCTTTAAATCAGAAGTGTCTGACTCCGTGGTATAACTCACAAACTCGTAGCTTAAAGCAGATAACCCGTAAGTTGGAGAGGAAATGGCGTCTCACTAATTTAGAAGATCTTCACTTAGCCTGGAAAAAGAGTTTGTTGCTCTATAAGAAAGCCCTTCGTGAAGCTAGGACATCTTTCTACTCATCACTAATTGAAGAAAATAAGAACAACCCCAGGTTTCTTTTCAGCACTGTAGCCAGGCTGACAAAGAGTCAGAGCTCTATTGAGCTGAGTATTCCATTAACTTTAACTAGTAATGACTTCATGACTTTCTTTGCTAACAAAATTTTGACTATTAGAGAAAAATTACTCATAACCATCCCAAAGATGTATCGTTATCTTTGGCTGCTTTCAGTGATGCCGGTATTTGGTTAGACTCTTTCTCTCCGATTGTTCTGTCTGAGTTATTTTCATTAGTTACTTCATCCAAACCATCAACATGCTTATTAGACCCCATTCCTGCCAGGCTGCTCAAGGAAGTCCTACCATTATTTAATGCTTCAATCTTAAATATGATCAATCTATCTTTGTTAGTTGGTTATGTACCACAGGCCTTTAAGGTGGCAGTAATTAAACCATTACTTAAAAAGCCATCACTTGACCCAGCTATCTTAGCTAATTATAGGCCAATCTCCAACCTTCCTTTTCTCTCAAAGATTCTTGAGAGGGTAGTTGTAAAACAGCTAACTGATCACCTGCAGAGGAATGGTCTATTTGAAGAGTTTCAGTCAGGTTTTAGAATTCATCATAGTACAGAAACAGCATTAGTGAAGGTTACAAATGATCTTCTTATGGCTTCGGACAGTGGACTTATCTCTGTGCTTGTTCTGTTGGACCTCAGTGCTGCTTTTGATACTGTTGACCATAAAATTTTATTACAGAGATTAGAGCATGTCATAGGTATTAAAGGCATTGCGCTGCGGTGGTTTGAATCATATTTGTCTAATAGATTACAGTTTGTTCATGTAAATGGGGAATCTTCTTCACAGACTAAAGTTAATTATGGAGTTCCACAAGGTTCTGTGCTAGGACCAATTTTATTCACTTTATACATGCTTCCCTTGGGCAGTATTATTAGACGGTATTGCTTAAATTTTCATTGTTACGCAGATGATACCCAGCTTTATCTATCCATGAAGCCAGAGGATACGCACCAATTAGCTAAACTGCAGGATTGTCTTACAGACATAAAGACATGGATGACCTCTAATTTCCTGCTTTTAAACTCAGATAAAACTGAAGTTATTGTACTTGGCCCCACAAATCTTAGAAGCATGGTGTCTAACCAGATCGTTACTCTGGATGGCATTTCCCTGATCTCTAGTAATACTGTGAGAAATCTTGGAGTTATTTTTGATCAGGATATGTCATTCAAAGCGCATATTAAACAAATATGTAGGACTGCCTTTTTGCATTTACGCAATATCTCTAAAATCAGAAAGGTCTTGTCTCAGAGTGATGCTGAAAAACTAATTCATGCATTTATTTCCTCTAGGCTGGACTATTGTAATTCATTATTATCAGGTTGTCCTAAAAGTTCCCTAAAAAGCCTTCAGTTGGTTCAGAATGCTGCAGCTAGAGTACTGACGGGGACTAGCAGGAGAGAGCATATCTCACCCGTGTTGGCCTCCCTTCATTGGCTTCCTGTTAATGCTAGAATAGAATTTAAAATTCTTCTTCTTACTTATAAGGTTTTGAATAATCAGGTCCCATCTTATCTTAGGGACCTCGTAGTACCATATTACCCTATTAGAGCGCTTCGCTCTCAGACTGCGGGCTTACTTGTAGTTCCTAGGGTTTGTAAGAGTAGAATGGGAGGCAGAGCCTTCAGCTTTCAGGCTCCTCTCCTGTGGAACCAGCTCCCAATTCAGATCAGGGAGACAGATACCCTCTCTACTTTTAAGATTAGGCTTAAAACTTTCCTTTTCGCTAAGGCTTATAGTTAGGGCTGGATCGGGTGACCCTGGACCATCCCTTGGTTATGTTGCTTTAGACGTAGACTGTGTTTCATAATTATTGTATGGCCTTGCCTTGCAATGTGGAGCGCCTTGGGGCAACTGTTTGTTGTGATTTGGCTCTATACAAGAAAAAAGTTGATTGATTGATTGATTCAACAAAAAATGAAAACATCCAATCATGCTATAAATTTACAAATACAATATTGATTGAATACATGTGCATGATGTGATGATTAATGCTACAGTGAGGCTCGCAGTCGGAGGCTTTGAGCTTCCAAATACTTAGGGCCACTACCTTGGACCAGGAGGACCAGTAACAAAATTGGTGCTGACCAGCAGGCTCAAAAAATATTTCTCTAACCCTGGACATGATCTGACCCACTTGCTTGACGCATGCTGTAAGATGTCTTGTGAATCACTTCAAAGGTGTTATTTAAAAACAATGTTTTTAGATTTAGAGGTGTTTATTTCTCATTAACTTTTACAAAATATATGAGAAACATATTTGATTTATACAGAAATAAGATGTTTCAGAGCATTTTACACCTTCTTGGTATATTTTATTCAAGTGAGCAACCAGCTGATGTCACGCTGCTTTTCTTTACTCCGATTGGCTGTCGCCAAGTCCTCAGCATCTCTTGCACAGATTGGGGAAACCCCAATGTGATATATGATGAAATGTCACAGTATCTGATGGCTGGAATTTCTACCCATCAGGGGTCAAATTTCTAAATTGTTTCCAGACAGCATGAATTTTGATCATATTGCCAGTATCATGTTATGAATCCCTTATTTAAATGCTAAGGAATAAAATTACAGTGGTGACAAAGAAAATTCTTTTTATGACTTAAATCTTAAAAAACCCAAAGACAGTAGCTTTAATGCTATAATATGACATTTATAGGACCTTTAAGCAAACCAATTTAATTTTTCATCAAACCCACTTTACTGCCACCATCAGAGTGTCATTCAACATTACACAGAACCCCAAATTGCTCCTGGTGCTGAGTGGGAGATCTTGCATGGAAGCTCCCTGCAGAGGAATGTTTAAATTAGTTGTATATTTGTACGGTGGCGTCTCTTGTTTGTAAATGTTGTGCACCTTTAATTACATGGGTAGGGGTACAGTGGTAGAACTGGGTTAATTTATGGAGCAACAGTCCACATTTAAGAACTGAATTCCTGATATTTGTCGGAAAATGTGCTACAGTCTGTTTTCTGTCAGTCTTTTTCCGCTGCTCTACGTATGTTTGACGTATGCTGCACTAAGTCTGTGTCTTTAAGAGGAGGGCCCTGACATTTATTAGTATTTCTCAACCAGACTATGGGAGTGTACAGAGAGAAGTGGAGGGTGGGGGGCTGGGGGACGGCGCCGGGCTGTGGAATGAAGTTGGAAGCTGTGAGGGATTCATATGCAGCTGACGGAGCAGAGAGAGGACAGAATACTGCTCCCGCATCGCACACGGCCATCCAGACACACGGAGAGGAAGAGGAGGAGAGCAGGAGGAGAAGAGGGTAATACACACCGGCATGGCCACGTACGAGCCCGCCTACCTGCCTCCCAACGCCGAGGAGCAGGACTTCATCCAGGCATATGAGAACGTCAGAGAGAAGTATAAAGGTGTGCAGTGATGACAGCTGGTGTGTGTGGCGCCAGAGTCGTCTTTGCTTGTGTGTTTGAGCATGTCGTCTTCTCCTTCTGGTCTTGTTGACACAGGTGCAAACACGTGACTGTTTGCATATGTACCGTGCCGTGCCTTGGGATGGTCTGCTGTTGGTCTAAACACAGCAGCAGCTTTTATGCTGTGTTACTCGCCCGCTGAGTGTTTTATTGATCGGGACACGTGCTCTCTGACGCTCTCCCACACCGGCTCTCCCACTGGGTGCTGCAGCTGTGAGATTCTCGCGTTTTTACAGGATTGCTTAACTTTGTCATCATCAACAACAACAAAAAAAATCTGTTCTGCTGACCTATGACCTTGATGAATCTAAGAGCACAGAGCAGGTTTTACTTGCAGTCTGCTTTTACTGAGTAGACTCAGTAAAAGCAGACAACTCACTTGATGATGAGTTTCTTGTGAAGTTCTCATCTGTCATTTGATCATTTTATCTCCTGAATCACATAGCTGCACGCCTCTGCCGGACCTGTCCTTCCACAGGACTTGGCCTGTCTTATGTGGAATATCAGGCATAACTTCTCTCATTTTGTTGTTGTTTTTTGGAAACCTTCAGAAATTAATCAGAATTAAATAGAGGTGAATGTCACAGAATGCCAAAAAATCGTCCTCGTCAGATTTGTTACAGTTAAACTTTTTTTTTTAATACTTTTGATTTTTATTAGGTTTCACAATTGATTATACAAACATTTCATAAATTTCACAATGACAAAACAACATATTAACAGTCGGCTATTGTAACATAATCTATCCGATGAATGATATAAACAGAAGTCAGGGATGAACATGAGCAAAAACTTAACGTTTTATGAACAGTAATTTATATGACATTTGGAAGGAGCTTAAGATCAATCATTCATCAGATCCATGTAAATTAGGCCATTTCCCCCACCTTCTTACATAGAGATCTGGTTGTAGTCTAAGCATATATGTTAGTCTTTCCATCTTGCGAGTTTCTTCAAGTTTTCTCAGCCAATCTTCCAACGTTGGTGGATCTGGGTGAAGCCATTTTTGGGTAATCATTTTTTTGGCAGCAGCTCCCATCATTCTAATTAGATATGTCATTTTTTGTAATTTCCTCTGGGAGGTCTCATAATAATGTCGACATGGGTTGCAACAGTTCTAAATCCATAATCCGTTCAATTTCTAGTATGACACTGTTCCAAAATCCAGCAATTTTTGAGCAGGACCAAAAAATGTGGGTGTGGTTGGCCTCCATGTCCCCACAGTCTCTCCAACACTTAACAGCTCCCGAATTTCTCCTTTGTTGTTTTGGGGTTATGAAAAATCGGACCAAACATTTCCAAAAAAATTCCCTCCAATAAGAAGAACAAGAGGTAGACATTGCTGATTTACACATATTTTCCCATTGTTCATCTGAAATATTCTTATCTAGTTCTTTCTCCCATCTTCTTTTAATATAATCTGTTGATTTACGGTTGCCATTCAATAGACCTTGGTAGAGTTTAGAAATGATCGATTTGCATTGATTGTGGTATGTCTGTGTAGCCAAATGCGTTATCTCATTATATTCTGTTATCTTCACCACTTTTGTAAGTAAGTATTGACGTAGGTGTAAGTACCTAAAAAAATCTCTGTTTTCTATATTAAATTTCTGTTGTAAATTTTGGAAACTCGGCATGGCATTCTTATTTAATAATTTACAGTATGCAGTTATACCTTTATAAGACCAGTTTTTAAATGTTGAGTCCATTTGGTTAGGTATGAACTCTGAGTCGAATGCAGCCCATCTTAAAACTCTTATCTGATCCCACATTTTTAATTTTTTCATCACCCCGAACCAAATCGATAATGTAAAAGAAACCAGCGGACTTAAATCTTTTTGACATGCCTCCGCCAATTTATAATCGCCAATCAAAGCTTGTATTGGAATATCTCCGATTTTCCTTTCTATTTCTTTCCATGTAGCCTCATTTGTGTCATCACACCACAGTATAACTGCCCTAAGTTGGGCCGCAAGATAATAGTCGTGTAGGCTAGGAAGAGAAAGTCCTCCTTTTTCTTTTTTGATCTTCAGTGTACAGTATTTAACTCTAGGTCTGTGACCTTTCCAAATAAATCTGGATATTTGTTTATCCCACTCATGAAACTGCGATTGAGGAATTTTAACAGGTAATGACATAAATAAATATAATAACCTGGGCAGTATCGAGATCTTTATCACCTCTGTTCTTGCTCTAAGATCTAATATATATGTTGTCCATTCTGTGAGGTCTTCCTTAATCTTCCTATTTACATCGTCATAGTTTTTCCTATATAAATCTCCTAAATTGTGAGTAAGCCATACTCCCAAGTATCTAATTGCTTTCTTAGACCAGTCTACTGTGATTCTATTTTTATTCTCTTTTGAAGGTGTATAGTTAAAAGTCATAATTTGGGTTTTACCTATATTTAGTTTATATCCTGAGTAACTACTAAATGTGTCTAATAGGTCTAAGAGGGCCCGAATGGATTGTTCTGGATTCGAGAGGTATAAAAGAACATCATCTGCATATAGTGCTATTTTGTGTTCTCTTGAATTTATTTCTAAGCCTTGAATATTGCTATTTCCTCTTATAGCCTGGGCTAGTGGCTCTATATATAAAGCAAATAAAGTAGGAGATAATGGGCAGCCCTGACGAGTGGATCTCTCCAGCTTTATTCGGTCTGTTAAACGTCCATTTATCTTTATTCTTGCTGTGGGTGCTGAGTATAATGTTTTGATGCTATTCATTGAGCTTTCAGAAAAACCGAAACGTTTCAGAACTAAGAATAAATATTCCCAGCTAACACAGTCAAAGGCTTTTTCAGCATCTAAACTAACCAGTACTGCTTTCTCTTTTTTTGCCTGAATGTGGTGAATTATATGTAGAGAGCGTCTTATGTTATCCTGAGTTTGTCGACCAGTAACAAATCCGGTCTGATCTTCTTCAATCAATTCCGAAATAAATAAATTCAGTCTGTTGGATATTATTAGTGCATATAATTTATAATCTTGATTTAAAATTGATATTGGTCTATAGGAGCTGCACAGTGTTTTGTCCTTGCCTTCCTTAGGTATAACTGTGATAATCGCCTCTGACCATGAAGGTGGTATAGTCATTTTCTTTAGTGTCCAGTTCAGTGATTTTAATAATACCGGTAATAATTCTTCTTCAAACATTTTATACCACTCGGCTGGCAGGCCATCTGTACCTGGTGTTTTATTATTTTTTAGTTTTCTCAACATCATTTTCAGCTCCTTCTTGTCAATTGGTTTAATTAAACTTTCATTCTGCTTTTCTCCAATTGATGGTAAGTCTAATGAATTTAGAAATGTTTTAACCTCTTCTAAATTTCTTTGTTCGGGCTGTGTATATAAAATTTTGTAATAAGTTTGAAATGCTTTATCTATTCCTTCAAGGTTGTTTTCTAATTTCCCTGTGCTGGGATCTACTATTGTGTGTATTGACTGTTGCATTTGTTTTTTGCGGATTTTCCTAGCCAGTAATTTTGTTGCCTTTGGTCCTGTTTCGTAGTATGTTTGTTTCAAGAATTTATATTTCTTTTCCTCCTCTTCTTTATGGATATCTGAAATTTTTGTCTTTATCTGTCGAATTAAATCAAGGGTCTGAGTAGATTGATTCCTAATATGTTCACTTTCCAAATTTTTTAATGTGTTTTCCAAATCATTAAGTTGTTTTTCTTTTGCCCTCTTAATAGCTGTACTCAATGATATAAATTTCCCTCTTATAACAGCTTTTAAAGTGTCCCATAAAATATTAGGGTTAACTTGTTCGTTGTCATTTAGCTGTAAAAAATTTTTTATTTCTGCTTTGACCTCTTTTATAACTTTTTTTTATTATTTAATAAGCTTGTGTTTAATCTCCATATTGTCTTTTTAGGTCTATTGTCAAGATGAAGCTTTAAATAAATTGGTGAATGATCTGATATATCCCTGGTACCTATATCGCAGCTTTCTATTCTATGTCTATCATTCCTGAATACCAAGAAGAGATCTAGCCTTGAGTATACTGCATGAGGGGGGGAAAAGTAGGTAAAATCTTTTTCAAATGGATGTATCTCCCGCCATACATCCAGTAAATGTAAATCGTCCAAGCCCTTCTTTAACAGCTTACCCTGTGGTGTGACTGTCCTCTTATTGTTGGTTGTATCATTTGCATTCAATATTGTGTTAAAGTCACCTGCGCATATTAATATACCTTGTGACTCAGAGGATATTATTTCTAGGACTTTACCCAGGAAGTGCCGATCATAGTGTGGTGGAAAATAAACGGAGAGGAGAGTAGTCAATTTATCCTCTATTTTTCCCTGCACCATTATATACCTGCCTTCTCTGTCCCGTTTTTGTTTAATAAATTCGAAATGCAGAGAATTATGTATTAAAACCGCTACCCCTCTTTTGCTCCCTGATTTATAAGAACTGTAGTAAGTGTTTCTAAATCCATATTTTTTTAATTTCTCGTGTTCTGTTTGAGACAAATGAGTTTCCTGGAGGAACATAATTTGAATTTTCTCCTTTTTTATTTTGGACATTACTCTACTCCTCTTAATAGGGTTGTTCATACCATTAATGTTCCATGAAGCTGCTCTAAAATTATTATTAGTCATACCCGTACACCCGTTTACTTACGCCGACTACACAATAAGAACAAAAACCATTTGAACGTGGAACAAGTAAAAGTAAAAAAAACAAAAATAAGAATGAAATAAAGACTTCCAACCTTAGGGCCTCGTTCTGCCCTATCCACCCAGTACGTCCTATCCAGTCTTGTAGGAGAGATAATCCCATCCGTGATAGGGTCTCCTTTTCCACTTGAAACAGTGTTCCTTCTCCTTTAAGCATAGCAAACAGTTATTTATTTATCCTGATCATCACTAAAAAGTTTAGTTGACAGGGTGTCAACGAGACATAGTCTTCTAGTTATAAATATTCAGATGACATTAAGTAGGTCTCATTGTTAAACAGATTATACTTGCTGTCGTTGGAATTCACGGAGTTTCTCGCGGGCACGATCAATGTGTGAACAGCTCACTTTGTTCCAGTGTGTGTCTCTGGAAAGTCGAGGCCCATCCTCATCTCTCGGGCTTGGCACTTGTACGGAGTATCCCCTTTTCTTCATGTCCTCAGCCGCCTCCGTCGCATCCTTGTACAAACATGGACCTTCTTCCCAGTGGATCCTCATCTTAGCCGGGTACGGTGTTTGAAAACGAATCTTTGCCTCTATGAGGATCTTCTTGATGTGCTTATATTCTTTAAGCTTGTTGTTTACTTCTGTCGGCAGGTCATGTGCAAATGCGATCCTGTTACCCTCAAAGGTTATCTTTTTTTCCCATGCCGCTTTTAATATCTTCTCTTTCATGCCGTAGGTGAAAAAATTGACCAAGATAGATCTTGTTACCGTATTATCCCGGGGTTTCGGATCTAATGACCAGTGTGCTCTCTGTATCTGTAGATCCAGGTCTTCCTTCAGGGAGAGTTGTTCTTTTAGGAATGCTGTCATGAACACTAACATAGCGCTCCCTTCGGCCCCTTCTTTAACACCGTAAATGCGGATATTGTTGCGGCGCGATCTCCCTTCTAAGTCGGCAACTTTGTCCTGAAGTGTTTTTTGCTGTTTAAGACAATCGAGCAGTGTGTCCCTCAGATCCATGTTCACTGTCTCGAGATCGTCCACACGTTGTTCCAACTCTGTTAGCCTTGAGCTCTGGTTGTGAATATCCGCGCTCACCTCTTCCAGCTTCTGATTCACTTCAGCCTTGAAGTTACTCAAATCTTGTTTGATATCCCTCTTCATTACGTTAATGTCATTTTGCATTTCTTTTATATTACCGCATAAATTCTGTAAGGCTTTAGCAGTAGTTAGCTTGCTTCCTTCGTCTGGCTCTACGGCCTGCATCATGCTTATCTGGTCCTCAGCGTTTGAAGAATTAATCTTCTCTTGGCTGTCGTTTTTTTGGACCCCCTTGTCTCTTCTTTGATCTAACTCCACGCATAATATGTCATTATAAACATGTACAAAGTCAATTTATCGAGTTTTGTGGAGTTTTTCTAACATCTGATCAGGACCGTCGAGGTTCTAGACCGGCATCTTGAAGCGCTCACCCGGAAGTCTAAACTTTTTTATTTTCTTTCATTGCTATACTTTTCATCCCGTCCTTTCTGACAAGATAGGAGAGGGAGCACTTTTCTATAAATATTGCTCCAGTTTCCCTTTTTTTCCCCCTTGTTCTTCTGAGATTCTGGCGACGGGGGCTGTGTTGAATCACTGTTCGTTTGAGGGTCAGCATTTTTCAGTGTTGTTCTGTGCTAAAGTTGATATTTGTGTTGCTCTGTTTTTGTAAAAAAAAAAAAAAAAAAATACTAGTAGGTCAATCTCTGTAAATCATTAGTACAGCCCCTCACCACTTGACGTACAGTGCTGTAATTAATTAACTTTTTGTGGTATGCGGTGCTGCCTCACAATTTCCTATTTGTCGCTTTAATTAGTGGAGCAGATAAGTATGACTTTTGGCCAGATTTGTTCACTTAGTCATACAAACATCAGATTTGGCATGAATGTTCTTCATAAATCAGTGTTTGAGGAAAAAAGTGCTGGCCACTTGAAAATCCAATATGGTGGTCAGGTAGGGGTCAATGAAGAATTACACAGGGGTCAAAATGTAAAAGTGCTCCAGTCATATTGAAAAGTACAACACATTATTTGTCTGACCATAACTATTCCAAAAAGGTATAGTTTGGACTATCTATGATTGAATGTTATGCAGTTATGAGGTAAAAACAGCAAAAATGGTGACAAAGGTCAGTTTCAGTTTGTACAGGGGTCAAAAGTTAAAGCTGCTCCAATTTTTGTAAAATGTGATGAAAATTATTGATTGAGTTAATAGGGGTTTAAAAAGGAATAGTTTGCACCATGTGTCATGCTTACTTGTCACGTTACCCTGTAACATGACAACGTATACGTATGCCATAGAATCCAATGGACGTCAACATTGTTTGACATTTACTCTGCAAACCAAGCATTCAACACAGTCAAAACTATTCCATTTATTAATCCTATTAGTTCAACCAATATTTTGCACCACTTTCTACCAAAATTGGAGCAACTTTAACTTTTGACTCCTGTGCAAAGTGAAACTGACCTTTCTTACCATTCTTGCTGTTTTTACCCCATAACTCCATAACATTCACTCATAAATAGTCCAAACTATACCTTTTTGGAATCTTTGTGATCAGACACATAATGTGGTATAGCTTTCAATATGATCTGAGCATTTTTAAATTTTGACCGTGTCATTCTTCATTGACCCCTACCTGGCTGTCATATTGGATTTTCACGTGGCCAGCACTTTGTTCTCAGACACTGATTTATGAAGAACCTTGATGCCAAATCTGGTGCTTGTATCACCATGTGAAGGATTGTTTCAGTTATCTGCTGCACTAAATAGACAATTTTACTTTTTACAATTAGTCATATTAAAACTCGCTTGACTCATTTTCAGCAATTTCATTGTATGAAAGAAATCTTTAAAAAACACAGGGTTTATCAATGGACACCAGCAGCAGAGTGCTAAAATACCCCCCCGGCTCAACATTTAAAAAATATGGTACTTTTTAATGTGTTCTTGCATGTTGGCATTACTTACTGCATACATGTCTAATGTAGTTGTCAGTTCAGCTGCTCCCTTTATTGGTCGGGGTCGCCACAGCGATACAACCAGATCCGCATTGGTATTTGGCACAAGTTTTACATCGGATGCCCTTCCTGAGGCAACTCCAGTTTCACCTGCAGAAACACACACAGCTGCTGGTGTTCCAAAGACGTCTCCCATCCAAGTACTAACCAGATCCTGCTCTGCTTAGCTTCTGAGATCTGACGGGATCAGGCTGACACAGAGCAGGCCGGCTGCTGCATACATGTCGAATGATATTAGTGTGTAGTGAGCGCCTTGTATGACAGCACCCTGACATCGGGGTGAATGTGAGGCATTATTGTAAAGCGCTTTGAGCGCCTGATGCAGATGGAAAAAGCGCTATATAAATGCAGTCCATTTACCATTATTAGTAATTTAAAATAGGGGCTATTTTCTGTTAATCCTGGATTTAAAAACTTCTAAGACTAATATAGGGTTAAAATAATATACCAGTATTTTACAAACAATACTCAGAACTAGCCATAATTCTTCAGATGTTTTGTACCTCATTAGGTCATCTCCAAAATGTACAATGACATTCTCCGTGTCAGCTTGAGTGAGTTTTGACATGCTGTGACCAGGGGAGGGGTTTAACTGCACGTCTGGAAAGTATTCACAGCGCTTCACTTTTAACACATTTTATGTTACAGCCTTATTTCATATAACTCAGTCACATGGGGTGTGCGGCCAGTACATTCTGAGTGCCGCTCCCAAGCCCGGATAAATGAGGAGGGTTGCGTCAGGAAGGGCATCCGGCGTAAAACAAGCCAACCCAACTATGCAGACTCAGAATCGAATTCCCATACCGGATCGGTCGCGGCCCGGGTTAACAACGTCCGCCACCGGTGCTATTGCCCAACAGGGTGCCGGTGGAAATTGGGCTACTGCTGGGCGAAGACGACGAAGAAGAGGAGGAAAATGTTGCCACGAACAGCGGGAGAAGAAGAAAACTAGAAGGGTGGAAATGAGAGTGGGGACTTTGAATGTTGGTAGTATGACTGGTAAAGTGAGAGAGCTGGCTGATATGATGGAGAGGAGAAAGGTAGACATATTGTGTGTGCGAGAGACCAAGTGGAAGGGAAGTAAGAGCAGGAGCATCGGCGGTGGGTACAAGTTGTTGTACCATGGTGAGGACAGGAAGAGAAATGGTGTTGGGGTCATTTTAAAGGAAGAGTATGTTAAGTGTGTTGGAGGTTAAGTGAGTGTCTGACAGGGTGATGAGTGTGAAGTTGGAAATTGAAGGGGTGATGATGAATATCATCAGTGCATATGCCCCACAGGTAGGTTGTGAGATGAAGGAGAAAGAAGATTTCTGGAGTGTGTTAGATGAAGTGGTGGAGAGTGTGCCCAAGCATAAAAGAGTGGTGATAGGAGCAGACTTCAGTGGGCATGTTGGTGAAGGGAACAGAGGTGATGAGGAAGTAATGGGTAGATATGGTATCAAGGATAGGAATGGGGAAGGACAGATGGTAGTTGATTTTGCAAAAAGGATGGAAATGGCTGTGGTGAATACCTACTTTAAGAAAAGGGAGGAGCACAGGGTAACATATAAGAGTGGAGGAAGGTGCACACAGGTGGACTACATTCTTTATAGGAGATGCAAGCTAAAAGAAATCACAGACTGTAAGGTGGTAGCAGGAGAGAGTGTCACTAGACAGCATAGGATGGTTGTTTGTAGGATGACTTTAGAGTTAAAGAAGAAGAAGAGAGTGAGAGCTCAACAAAGGATCAGATGATGGAAGCTGAAGGAGGAAGACTGTTGTGTGAAATTTAGCGAGCATGTGAGAGAAGCACTGGTTGGAGGGGAAGCAATTTTGGACAACTGGAAAAGTACTGTAGATGTGGTGAGGGAGACAGCTAGGGCAGTACTGGGTATGACATCTGGACAGTGGAAGGAAGATAAGAAAACTTGGTGGTGGAATGAAGAGGTCCAGGAAAGCATAAGGAGAAAGAGGTTGGCGAAAAAGTTTTGGGATAGTCGGAGAGATGAAGAAAGTAGACAGGAGTACAAGGAGATGCGGTGTAAGGCGAGAAGAGAAGTGGCAAAAGCAAAGGAAAAGGCATATTGCGAGCTGTACAAGAGGTTGAATAGTAAGGAAGGAGAAAAGGACTTGTACCGATTGGCCAGACAAAGGGACAGAGCTGGAAAGGATGTGCAGCAGGTTAGGGTGGTAAAAGATGCACATGGTAATGTGCTGACAAGTGAGGAGTGTGTGCTGAGAAGGTGGAGGGAATATTTTGAAGAGTTGATGAATAAAGAAAATGAGCGAGAGAAAAGGCTAGATGATGTGGTGAGAGTAAATCAGGAAGTAAAAGAGATTAGCAAGGAAGAAGTGAGGGCTGCTATGAAGAGGATGAAGAGTGGAAAGGCAGTTGGTCCAGATGACATTCCAATGGAGGCATGGAAATGTCTAGGAGAAATGGCAGTAGAGTTTCTAACCAGATTGTTTAATAAAATCTTGGAAAGTGAGAGGATGCCTGAGGAGTGGAGACAAAGTGTGCTGGTTCCTATTTTCAAGAACAAGGGTGATGTGCAGAGCTGCAGTAACTACAGAGGCATAAAGCTGATCAGCCACAGCATGAAGTTATGGGAAAGAGTAGTAGAAGCTAGGCTTAGAAAACAGGTGAAGATCTGTGAGCAGCAATATGGTTTCATGCTGAGAAAGAGCACTACAGATGCAATGTTTGCTCTGAGAATACTGTTGGAAAAGTACAGAGAAGGACAGAAAGAGTTACATTGTGTGTTTGTGGACTTAGAAAAAGCTTATGATAGGGTGCCAAGAGAAGAGTTGTGGCATTGTATGAGGAAATCTGGAGTGGCAGAGAAGTATGTTAGGGTAGTGCAGGACATGTACAAGAATAGTGTGACAGCGGTGAGATGCGCAGTCGGAATGACAGACTCATTCAAGGTGGAGGTGGGATTACACCAAGGATCAGCTCTGAGTCCTTTCTTGTTTGCAGTGGTGATGGACAGGTTGACAGATGAGATCAGACAGGAGTCCCCATGGACTATGATGTTTGCAGATGACATTGTGATCTGTAGTGAGAGTAGAGAGCAAGTTGAGTCTAGTCTGGAGAAGTGGAGATATGCTTTGGAGAGAAGGGGAATGAAAGTCAGTAGAAGCAAGACTGAGTACATGTGTGTGAATGAGAGGGAGCCCAGTGGAATAGTGCAGTTACAAGGAGTAGAAGTGGTGAAAGTAGATGAGTTTAAATATTTGGGGTCAACTGTTCAAAGTAATGGAGAGTGTGGTAGAGAGGTGAAGAAGAGAGTGCAGGCAGGGTGGAGTGGGTGGAGAAAGGTGGCAGGAGTGATTTGTGACCGAAGAATATCAGCAAGAGTGAAGGGGAAAGTTTACAAAACAGTAGTGAGACCAGCTATGTTGTATGGTTTAGAGACAGTGGCACTAACAAAAAGACAGGAGGCAGAGCTGGAGGTGGCAGAGCTGAAGATGTTGAGATTCTCTTTGGGAATGACAAGAATGGACAAGATTAGGAATGAACATATCAGAGGGACAGCTCAGGTGGGACGGTTTGGAGACAAAGTCAGAGAGGCGAGATTGAGATGGTTTGGACATGTGCAGAGGAGGGACCCAGGGTATATAGGGAGAAGGATGCTGAGGATGGAGCCACCAGGCAGGAGGAGAAGAGGGAGACCAAAGAGGAGTTTCATGGATGTGCTGAGAGAGGACATGCAGGTGGTTGGTGTGACAGAGGAAGATACAGAGGACAGGGTGAGATGGAAACGATTGATCTGCTGTGGCGACCCCTAACGGGAACAGCTGAAAGACAAAGAAGAAGAAGAAGAATGTTATAGCCTTATTTCAAAATGGAATAAATTGCTTTTTTCCCCCCTCAAATTTCTACTCGCAACACCCCATAACATGATTTTTTTCTTAAATTTTCACAAATTTGTAAAAAAAAAAAAATATATATATATATATATATTATATATATTTATATAATTTTTTTTAAATATATATATATATATATATATATATATATATATATATTTTTTTTTACAAATTTGTGAAAATTTAAGAAAAAAATCATGTTATTGGGTGTTGCGAGTAGAAATTTGAGGGGGGAAAAAACAATTTATTCCATTTTGAAATAAGGCTATAACATTCTTCTTCTTCTTCTTTGTCTTTCAGCTGTTCCCGTTAGGGGTCGCCACAGCAGATCAATCGTTTCCATCTCACCCTGTCCTCTGTATCTTCCTCTGTCACACACACATATATATATATATATATATATATATATGTATTTCATTCATATGTTTTTACGTCAGACATGCTTGAACCCTCGTGTGCATGCGTGAGTTTTTCCACGCCTGTCGGTGACGTCATTCGCCTGTGAGCACGCCTTGTGGAAGGAGTGGTCCCGCCCCCTCGTCGTATTTTCATTGTCTGGAAATGGTGGAATGAAAAGGACTTTTTTCCATCAGAATTTTTTCAGAAGCTGTTAGAGACTGGCACCTGGAAACCATTCGAAAAATTTATCTGGCTTTCGGTGAACATTTTATGGGCTTCACAGAGAATAAGGACTTTAACTATAGCTTTAAGGACCCCTTTAAGGACGGTCGGTGCGCCGCACTCCGAGCTGCGACGTCGCGGCACAGACCACTGGATCATTTCTAAGCTGATGGCTCTGTGGATACAAGACCGTCGTGTGCTCTTTCTCTGGTTATCACAAGAGCTGGACATCAGCCATTTTCCGGCAGATTTCACTTTTAACAAGAGATTTTGTCATGGAAAGCCGCGCAGAGGCTTCGCACGTCATCACCGATTCGCTGATGAAGCGAGACAAAGGAACACCTCCGTTTCGGAGTGTTAGAGGACAAGTTGGGACATGTCCAGCTCTCCACAAGTTCTCTTATACTCACTCAACTGGTAAGCACTGAAAAGCCGAGATAGACATGTCGTGTATCTTTTTCCCGTCCTGGTGGATCTGAACTTCTTCCATGTACAGATGATTGAGGCCACTGTGCTCATTGGGACCTTCAAAGCAGCAGAAATGTTTCTGTGCTCTTCCCCAGATTTGTGCCTCGAGACAATCCTGTCTCAGAGGAACTTAAATGTAGACAGGTGTGTGTCTTTCCAAATCATGCCCAATCAACTGAATTGACCCGAAATGGACTCCAATGAAGCTGTAGAAACATCTCAAGGATGATCAGTGGAACAGGAGGCACCTGAGCTTAATTTTGAGCTTCATGGCAAAGGCTGTGAATACTTATGTGCATGTGGGTTCTAAAGTTTTTTTTTATTTATTATTTTTATTTTTTATGAATTCGCAAAAATCTCAAAAAAATTTCACATTGTCATTATGGGGTATTGTGTGTAGAATTGAGGTTATAAATGAATTTCATCCATTCTGGTATAAGGCTGTAACATAAAAAAATGTAGAAAACTGCAGCACTACGAATACTTTGCGGATGCACCATAGACTATTTATGCTTGCATTGAAAGAGCACTCAAGCAACTAGAGTGCAGTCAGTGGGAAACTTTTTGGAAGACGTTTATTTATTTTTTTTATTTATTTCCAAAAAACTTTTTCACACTGTCATTATGGGGAATTCTGTGTAAAATTTTGAGGAGAAAAATTAATTTACTCCATTTTGGGATCAGGCTGTAATATAACAAAATGTGGAAGAAGTGAAGCGCTGTGAATACTTTCTGAATGCACCGCACATTATATTTTTGTTCATCCACTGAGATCTAAAGAAACAAAACACAGTGTGGGCACAGAACTAAAAACCTGCGTATTCAGGTTCATGATATAAAAATGTGTACTTCACAAATTGTAAAAGGTGTTTTGGTTTATTTTGTTTTGGTAATACATTTGTTCCTAGTTGAGTTATAAGTGCCTCTGTCATTAAGGTCAACTTTTAAATGTGACGAAAATCTCCTGTGAAACTGTTTTTGTAATAATTACATAGTAAGGAGGGTGGAGGGCTGGCCTCGAATTTGTAGGCAACCAACTAGAACCAGTTTCAAACTACTTCCTGTCTGTAGGAGTTTACTTTGGGCAAAACCAAACCTTATAATGTAGTATAATTATGGTAAATAAACTGACAAAGATAGGCATCGGCCTAATACTGTCAGCAGTGTCGTTTGTGTGTTAGACGCCATGGGCTTTTACTTAGAGCAAACCCGTTATGTTTTCTGTTGTTAGCAAATGTGCTGTGGAAGGAGTGACAGGATATTGTCACAACAAGAAAAAGCTAGATAAAATAGACTAGAACAGAGCCTTTATTGCCATTGTACATATATACAGATTAATTAGCAACAGGGTTTAAAAGTCTTAACAAAGTGTACATTCATGTGTATGAGCGTCGTATCTTTACATGGAGGTAACGGGAAGCAGGAACGGCCTCTGTGGCAGGTGTTTATGTTCCAAGCGTTCCTGTTTCTTCCTCGACAGCTTTTGTGCCGCTCCAGGGTTCTGTTCTCCTTATTAAGGCACACTGATGAACAGCCAGTAAAAAAGCTGTTTGTCATCATGACATCATTGCTATCTCTCGCTCTCGGTTTTTGGATACCGTTATCTCTCAATCCAACTATGTGGAATTTCAGAAGCTTTGAGAAACCTTGTGAAGTACAGCGAATAATGAGCCGTGTCGTCTGTAGTTCATATGCG
Source organism: Thalassophryne amazonica (assembly GCF_902500255.1). NCBI lineage: Eukaryota > Metazoa > Chordata > Actinopteri > Batrachoidiformes > Batrachoididae > Thalassophryne > Thalassophryne amazonica. The sequence goes on from NC_047109.1 coordinate 113,230,035, forward strand.
TGTTGATAAAATCAGTTTCAGTTTATTAAATTTATTATTTATTCACCCACTCCCTGAGCACACACACTTAGAATAGTGGTAAAGGAAAATGCTCTCAGGTGTTTTGTTTTTTTTTTTTTTATCATAGGAAAAAACCTCAAGAAAACCACACTCATGACCATCTGCTTTGGCCATAATGACAAAACTAAACAAGAAAAAGATGCAATGCTAAAATACCCTCGGCCGTATGAGCATGTAATCACTGAAAGAATGTAACCTTTATGTTACCCATCATTGAACTTGTCTGAGTTCTGTGTCTCGAGAATGCTCTATGTTAATTTGAAGACCCTTGCAGCAATAGGACTGGACTTAGACTAAGCACAGATGGGCGGGCGGGCGCAAAGTCTTCGCAGTACCCGATAGCCCCATTTTGGCTATGGGTAATGAAAGAAAAGCAGAACTCATAATTCTCAAACATGCAGCTAAACAGCCATATACCGTGTTTTCTTTTGTATGTCACGTGATGATTATTTTTTCTTTCTTACTACTGTAACCTGCATCCCATCGTCCCACTCTGGGCTTGAACTCTGTTTCTGACATGGGAGGCAGGTGCTCTACCCACAAGCCTAAAAACCATGGGCTCTAGTTCTGTTGCTAGAGCTTTTTTTTGGCATTGGTGAGTGAGGTTTACAAAATTCTTATGCACAGCACCACTTGCTGGCCTCTGTTACACTACTTTGGGACTTACTATGACAAATACGCCACTGCAACTTACATACCGAAAACTCGCGCGTGTGTAGTTAATTATAATTATGATTATATTTATACTGGACTTTCCCAGGAATCAAGCACTAAACAAAATAAACTAATAATAAAAGAACAAATGGCATTAATAAAAAGTGCACTACAAAAATGCACAAAATCCCAAATTAAAAAGTTGATAATACAGACAAAAAAACTGTGACTTGTACTCCAGTGCAACTTTTACATTTGAGTTTTTCCTCTCTTTTTTGAAAGGCTTTTTTTTTTTTTTTGACAGGTGCAACTTATACTCCAGAAAATACTATGCATGTAGAGTCCAGTTATTACAATGAGTGATGGCTCAAAAGTAAAATCAACAATTGGCAAGCCTCTCTCTGTCTTTTTTTTATACCCACTTGAGGTTTTCCTTGGTCGTGATTTTTGGATCTCATCCAAACCAGACTTTTGTCCTCCAGAATTGAGCTCAGGTTCATCTTGATTCCACTGGTCATCCTTGAGATGTTTCTACAGCTTAATAGGAGTCCACCTGGGGTAAATTCAGTTGATTGGACATGATTTGGAAAGACACACACCTGTCTACATATAAGGTCCCACAGTTGACAGTCAGAGCACAAACCAAACATGAAGTTAAAGGAATTAAAGTGTCTGTAGACCTCAGAGACAGGATTGTCTAGAGGCACAAATAAAAGGGTGTGAAAGGGTACAGAAACATTTCTGCTGCTTTGAAAGTCCCAATCTTTGAAGCCATCTCTGCAGCAATCCCTCAATCAGGTCTGTATGGTAGAGTGGCCAGACAGAAGCCACTCCTTAGTAAAAGGCACATGGCAGCCCACCTGGCGTTTGACAAAAGGCACCTGAAGGACTCTCAGACCAGGAGAAACAAAATTCTCTGGTCTGATGAGACAAAGATTGAACTCTTTGGTGTGAATGCCAGGCGTCATGTTAGAAGGAAACCAGGCACCTTCCCTACAGTGAAGCATGGTGGTGGCAGGGGAAAGAAAATGATTTACTCCATTTTGGAATAAGGCTGCCTGTAACATGACAAAATGTGGAAAAAGTGAAGCACTGTGAATGCTTGTGTGTCATAGAATCCAACAGACGTTGACCTTGTTTGACCTTTATTTTGGAGACCAAAACTATTCCATGTATTAATCCTATTAGCTCAACCAATAATTTTCATCACTTTTTATCAATATTGGAGTAGGGCTGAAATGATTACTCGAATAACTCAAATAATTCGATTACAAAAAATGATCGAGGCAAATTCTGGGCCTTGAAGCTTTGTTTAACATTTTAGTACATATACCAGGCCTGTATGTGGCACGGTAACGTCCCCAGAAAAACAGAAGACGACTAGAGCATGCGCTCAGGCCGTGTAACAGCTAATAATTTAGCCCTTAAAGCTACCACTTTCCAATGCAACACAGTAAAATAAAGCCTTTTAAAGTGGATATGACACTTAAAGACAACATAGTCTTATTACATGTAACAAAGGTTATATAATTAAGTCAACCTAAGCGTTTTGGGAAAATGGACGTGGTTCTCCCGTTATATACAACATTTGAACGTCCCACCACTGAAAAATGTGCATGCCCCGTGACCAGCTTCCCGCTTAGCACCAAGCTTGAAATACGTCACTACATGTAGACTGTATCGGCTTGTGCGCCTGGCGGCCGTTGTTTACACTTTTTTTAGCGGCAGAAACTTTGATTAAACACAGCTCTCAGGGACTTGTTTGTCGATATGCCTGACCGTTGTGTCGCAGCATATTGCACAAACACAAGCGCGAAAGGTTTTAGCCTTTTCAAGTCCAGGCAGATTGATTGAAAGCCGCGGTGTTGTGTGATGCACGAAATGTCAGGCTGCCGCTCCCTCTGCTTGCACACCCGCGTTTGCTCCCTACAGCAGACACTTTCCTCTACTGTCTCCATGTTCTCACCGCTCACAGGAACACCTAAAATGTCAACCCCAAATAATATGTTCACAATAATTTTGAAATGGTCAAGGAACTTGTAAAAATATCATTACAATACGTAGTAAACACAGCGGCATGTTCACTGTTGTTTTCGGAGATCTTTTTCTAAACTTTCACCGTTTATTTCCTATTCTTTTGTGAAAATAATGTAACTAAACATGGATGAATGCAATGCCAGGCACTCGAAAACGGCAAAAACCCGAAGGTAATGACGGTGGTCCGCAAGTATTAGCTACACTATCGCGGCTCCGGAACAATAACAAAGGCAGTAAACAGACGCTAGAATCGAAAACGCTATAATTATAGTGTTATAAACAGCAGCAACAAAAATCAAAGCCTACCTTACCATTCCATATTCTGCAGCCTTTCAAAATCCATCGGAATTGACACGTCTCTTGCCTCTGCTTCGGCTCTGCCATAAACACTGTCGGCATTATTTTCGCTACCAGAATGCTCCTGGTTTGAATGTTCGTCCAAAAGATACGGCTCCAATCTGTAGGGTTTGATCACTGCTGCACCATCCTCAGGATCCGAGTCAGAAATAATCCACACTTGAAGAGGAGTCAGAAAAGTTCTTGATCTCGTCACTGTCCATGCTGAGGTCTATCTGTTCCTGTTGTCAATCTAACAGACAAAGACGGGACTCTACATGCTGTAACGTCACGGCATCACGTGACCGCTGATGGAACGCTGCCAGCGCGCTTTCCAAGAAACACACTTTTGAGAAGCTGTACAAACTTTATTTCTCAGTGAAAATGATTAAAACCACTTTCAACTTACTATACTGTATGTATATTTTGTCTATGTCTATTTAAAAAAAAAAACACGGTCTGCTTGACGTGGTGAGTGACGGCTGGGTACCCACAGTCGAAGCCGGCTGCTGTCTGTTTTGTTCAGACTCGCACTGACTGAGTGTTTCGCTTTTTAATTTTCACTTTTTTGGGGCAACACACAATGCTTCACAAACACGGTAAGTTAAAAAAAACAGTGACTGCGAGGCTTGCATGTTCAACCTCCAGCTGAAATGCATCTGCAGAATCGAAGAGAAAGAGGGATAAAAAAAATCATGTAGGGACCCAGTCCACCAACCTTTAAAAATAAATAAATAAATAATAATAATAAAAAGTCAAAATGGTTAAATTTTACAAGTTGGGGGAAAAAAAAACGACAGCCACATCCCATCGCCATTTCAGCAAAATGTCAAGACTTTGGCACAGTGACATTGCTTAGGAAGAGCCCTGGACTGTTGATGTTTAAAAGAGCAAAAGTACTTTTTATCCGATTACTCGATTAATCGCCAGAATAATCGATAGAATTATCGAAGAATCGATAGAATACTCGATTACTAAAATAATCGATTGCTGCAGCTCTATTCACCTTATTCAGGAAGTCAGGGTGGGCAGTGTCATTTTGTGAACAACTTCCGGTTTGCCACTGTGTCAATGATTATCTCCGTGGGAACACAGTACACTGGAAGTGTCCGAACATGAGCAGCATTAATTGTTCAGTTTGTAGGTGCCACAACAACTGGAAGAAGAGGAAACTATCACTTTCAGAATGATGTTTTGAACGTGGAAAGCAGAGATCTGAGTGCTGTGGACCAGCATTTAACTTGTTCCCTCCTCCATTGAAACCTCCGGTGCTCACTAAAGGCGCTGAATTTGAAAAATCCACCCAGACGTCCCTGACTGTTCTTTTCATTTTATGGAGAAAAAAACCCACACCACTGGATCCTTACCCAGAGAAATTATTGGACTGTAACGCTCCGTTGAAGAAGCCATGGCGGATGCTAGTGAGACAAACGGGTAAGCTGTGTTTGTAGCGTTAGCTGCTATCTTATTTACTCATTTTCTGGCGTTTCATAGAACCAAGCACTGCATGAAATAGCATCATACGTATATTAACGTTACGTAATCTTGGCATTACAGTGGTACTACTTGTCGGGTAGTATTTTAACTTGATTGTGCTTTTATACAAGCTTCAGCGGCACTGTGTGGCACGGAGCTCGTAGTTCCTCATAGCCAAACTGTCCACGCTGAGTGACAACACAAAGTAGTTATAAATAATTGAGGGCCACTTTTTCATGTCATCTTCCCACTCTGTTATGATCCGTGGGTGAGGCAGAGTCGATCCCTTTGAGCTTTTCAAAAAGGTTTTTGTTTCTAGCCATGTAATATCTTCCGTTGTTCTGTATTGAAAACACCGCTCAGCGGAAGTCCTAATCCAAAACGGAAATGCCTCTGCTGTAAAAGTGGGCGGGGCTGAATAAGGTGAATATTGGAGTAAATTTACCCTTTAACCCTGATACAAACTGGAGCTGACCTTTGTCACCATTCTTGCTGTTTTTACCCCATAACTCCATAGTGTTCAGTCATAGAAAGTCCAAACTATACCTTTAAGGAATGTTTATAATTGCACAAATAATGTGGTATACTTTTCAATATGACTGGAGCATTTTTAATTTTGACCCCTGTCTGTCTACAGCTACCACTTTGGGGTGGCCACTATACATTTTTGTGTAGGCCATGGTACACTGAGAGTGGATTGTAAGTGTTGTTTAGTCCGCTTAAGTAGTACTTATTAAGCTAATATGGTCAGGTTTTTTTTTTTTTTTTTTTAAGTGTCAAATGTAGCAGGTGGTATGGACACACTGTAAGATTCTCTCAAATCTCCTGTTTCTTCACAGTGACTATTCTTCTTTCTCTGCGTCTTTCCCAAAAACTACATTGGAAGAACATTTTTATGTTTTTGGCAAAATTTCTTTACTGCAGGATGCCCTTCTTCAGCCTACTCATTCTGACTTTTTTCTTGATTTGGAACCCTGGAGTAATTTGTCATTCAGTATGCTGCTCATGGACTCTGTGACACACAAACCAGGACCAGCCAAGATATTGAACCAGTGACCTTTGGGTTGACTATCAACCTGCTCCATCAGCTGAGTGTTGTTGAGTCTCTTTATCTTAATGTGGTTTCTTAAGATACTGCATGTAAAAATGTGAAGATCAGTTTGGCGGTGAGCTCAGGTCCTCTGTGTGAACAGCTGATGTCGATTTTTGCCAGGCTGCCTGACCGGACAATTTCTCCGTCTGTCCTCTGAGCTGCTAGTGGTATGCAGCCATGGTTAGCATCCATCTTATGTCCCAGTTTGTGTCTTATGTCCTGTGGGACTTAAAACAACACCTAAATATAGTTGTAGCTATGTGCAGCCAGTCAATTAAGCTGTTATTTTTGGGAGGGTTCATTGTTTACTCCTTGTAATTTAAATTCCATTTGGATGACAGAAATTAAACATTTGTGAATAACACGGTCGTTATGTCTTGCTGGTTTAGATCAAATTAATTTCAAAATCAAATACTCCTGCTTACTTGACGTTTAAGGGTCGGATACATACGGTGCATCTGTCCTAACGTCTGCAGCAGCTTTTATTTACAGTATGAGGTGAGAAGTACTTTGGGAAGTGAATCGTCACACTGTGGATGAATGAACTATTTAAAAAGCTGAGAGCCAAATGAGTGTGTGTGTGTGTGTCCATGTACAAACTGAAGTAATGTACTGTATATTTTAAACCTGCTCTAAGTTCTGAGTCTGTTTATAGCTGCTGTGCGAGTGGACTTATGGGTTTTCCCATCAGATGACACGGACTTGGTGCTGGTCGAAACTTGTTGCTGATTTTTGAACACTTCAAACATTTGTTTAGAAACACTTGATGAGGCTGCTTTTATCACTGCTCCCTTTTCCGGAGTGATGTTATGTTTCACAGATGTTGCAAAGCTTTTGAAACATTCCTGACCACGGTTTGATGGTTTCAGGCTTTCATTCCATTTTTACTTTCACATTCTGTTGTAGAATATGTTCCGTCTTTCCCCACATACTGAGCATCTTGTCTTTCCCCACGGTGGCTAGGTTAACTCATTAGCTGAAGGCGGAGCTTACAGACGAGCACACAGCGTGCCCAGTGGTGAACAGGTAACAGACAAACTACATGCAAGTTCATCCACAGGTGTTTCTAGCTTACCATATAATCCATCCAACAGCCACTAATCGTCCAACAAGTGGTAGGCGCGTCTGGATTGTCCGTACGAAACTGCAGTGTATAAATTAGCAGTTCTGGTGTTCCTCTGACACACATTTCTGCACTCTGCTGTCTTCTGTGTTTTGACCTGATGCCTCATTTCTATTGGACGCGTGAAGCTACATCACAGCGCGCAGCGGTGAAAGTTGAACTGAGTTGAACTTTGACCGCGGTGTGTGTGTGTGTGTGTGTGTGTGTGAGACATCAAGCGGCGTGCGCTCCTGACAGAGCGTCACGCAAGCTCTGTTTTTGTGGGTTGCACTCTGCTTCTCATTGTAAATAATAGGTTTTAGAGTGATGCGCGCCGCTTGGTGTGAAAGGCCTTTAAGTATGTAACAGGTTTCAGAGGTGTAACCTGTTACCTCTTTTTCTTCTAGCATGTATGTGCATCCACACATCTACTGCATGTGCTGTCTGCTGCAGTAATGTTTTACTTTTTTGGATCCCGTTTTACTACTTGTGCAAAGTGTTGTATTATATTGAGGTCAGCTGTTAGCAGGCGTGACTGCCAGGTGAGAGACTCATGGAAAACTGGCTGTTGATAGAAATGTGTGTGGATTTGTCTGGTGTCTCCAACGACACCCTAAAACTGACCTAAAACTGTTTCCCCTCCAATGTAAACCCAAAAGGAAAATCTCTGTCATGGGACGCATGTGTTCCTGTATTTTGGTGAAATACTGCAGTGGTGATGAAGCACCACAGTCAGCTCTGCTGGGTTTTAAGGGGTGTGAGGTTTGTGCAACCAAAAACTTGGTAGTTTTTCTTTCTTTTCTTTTCTTTTCTTTTCTTTTTATAAATGTCGGCATCCTGTGAAGCTGCAGATCTGCCTCGAATAAAGCAACAGTGACGTGCAGCTGAGGTCAAAGGTCACTTGGAAGCAGGATTTGATAAGTCAGACTGCCAGAATTTCTTCAGGGCCTTTTAAGGAAGCAAGCAGATCTCCCTGGGATGCTCTCCTCCGTCTGTCAGGCTTCCTGTCAAACACTCGGAAGCTGCTGTTCTTTTATGCCCAAATGTCAACTGCTGTGTTGGTGCTGTTGTTGAACGATGGTGAAGAAAAAAACAAAAAACAGAAAAATATGCAGAGGTTAAGCAGGAAGATCAAAACAGGCTGAGACTGATTATTAAATACCGAAGCTTACATTAGAGGGCGCTGTATTTTTTTTCATACATAAAAACAACAAAACAGAATCTGAGTTTGCAGGTCTGAATGTGTTTGTATTTCTGAAAGCCAAGCGTCGCAGAGCGAGCGGTCCACCCCTAAAAATTGGTCTGACTTTTGCATCTGCACATGCATCATTTTGGACCACAGCAGCACATCTGAGACAGTCTCTTCACCCAAATGGATTAATGGCATTATTAACCAGACGATGATGAAGGTAAAACCTCTTAAATCATTCTAAAGTCAGTTTTAAGTAAAAACTCTGCAAAATTCCGTGATGCTTTGAAATGACCAACGCGCAGTGAACGCATCAGGTAGCCGCTCATTTAGCCGCAGCGCTCTGATCGCTTCCGCCGCCTTTTTTGATGAAATAATGCTGTATTTATGTGGAAATGATTGTTGTACAAAAGCTTCAGATATCTGTCGCTGAGACAGATGATGACTGGAGGCAGTTTGAAGCAGGAACAAGGCGTTAATCTGTGAATCGCGTCATGAACCGCGTCATCCAGGGGACAGATTATTAGGGGGGCTGGTCGGTCTGCGACACCGGTGTGAAAATGCGTGACTTCAAAAACATAATGTGCTATTGAGCTGATGAGGACACTTTTTTCTAGCTTGATCAGTTAGAAGCTATGTCAGTTAACCTGGTTTTTAGTTTTAATTAAATCTTCAATGAAAAGTTTTTGTAATTAACTGACCAGTTTTTTTTAATTCATCTACCAAATCTAACATTTCTTCGATTATGCTATTGAGTGTTTTTTTTTTTTTTTTAATTTATCAGTTGGTTAATTTTTATTTATTTAATTTTAATTTATCAGTTGGTAAATGACGATACCTTACAGGAATGACTTTCATCCTTGTATTCAAACATTTTCTCATAAAAAGATTTTAGAAATTGTTTTAAAATATTCCCAATGTAAAAATGAGTGTCCATAATTAAAATGGTACAGTAGCGTTCAGAATAATAGTAGTGCTATGTAAACTAAAAAGATAAATCCAGATTTTGAGTATATTTCTTATTGTTACATGGGAAACAAGGTACCAGTAGATTCAGTAGATTCTCACAAATGCAACAAAACCAAGCATTCATGATATGCACACTCTTAAGGCTATGAAATTTGGCTATTAGTAAAAAAAAAGTAGAAAAGAGGGTGTTCACAATAATAGTAGCATCTGCTACAAACAGCTACGCTACAACGCTACAAACTCAAAACTATTATGTTCAAACTGCTTTTTTAGCAGTCCTGTGAATCACTACACTAGTATTTAGTTGTATAACCACAGTTTTTCATGATTTCTTCACATCTGTGAGGCATTAATTTTGTTGGTTTGGAACCAAGATTTTGCTCGTTTACTAGTGTGCTTGGGGTCATTGTCTTATTGAAACACCCATTTCAAGGGAATGTCCTCTTCAGCATAAGGCAACATGACCTCTTAAAGTATTTTAATATGATACCTGGTATGCTATATATAGGCCCAACACCATAGTAGGAGAAATATGCCCATATCATGATGCTTGCACCACCATGCTTCACTGTCTTCACTGTGAACTGTGGCTTGAATTCAGAGTTTGGGGGTCGTCTCACAAACTGTCTGCAGCCCTTGGACCCCAAAAGAACAATTTTACTCTCACCAGTCCACAAAATATTCCTCCATTTCTCTTTAGGCCAGTTGATGTGTTCTTTGGTGAGTTGTAACATCTTCTGCACTTTTTTTTTTTTTAACAGAGGGACTTTGCGGGAGATTCTTGCACATAAATTAGCTTCACACAGGCGTCTTCTAACTGTCACAGCACTTACAGGTAACTCCAGACTGTCTTTGATCATCCTGGAGCTGATCAATGATTGAGCCTTTGCCATTCTGGTTATTCTTCTATCTATTTTGATGGTTGTTTTCCATTTTCTTCCACGCATCTCTGTTTTTTTTGTCCATTTTAAAGCATTGGAGATCATTGTAGATGAACAGCCTATAGTTTTTTGCACCTGTGTATAAGTTTTCCCCTCTCCAATCAACTTTTTAATCAAACTACGCTGTTCTTCTGAACAATGTCTTGAACGTCCCATTTTCCTCAGGCTTTCAAAGAGAAAAGCATGTTCAACAGGTGCTGGCTTCATGCTTAAATAGGGGACACCTGATTCACACCTGTTTGTTCCACAAAATTGACGAACTCACTGACTGAATGCCACACTACTATTATTGTGAACACCTCCTTTTCTACTTTTTTTTTTTACTAATAGCCCAATTTCATAGCCTTCAGACTGTGCATATCATGAATGATTTGTGAGAATCTACTGAATCTACTGGTACCTTGTTTCCCATGTAACAATAAGAAATATACTCAAAACCTGGATTAATCTTTTTAGTCACATAGCACTACTGTTATTCTGAACACTACTGTATCTATGGGGTGGGGCAATTACCGAAAAATCTGGCACTCACATTCCTCACTGTGTAACACATAAATACAAAAAGGCATTAAATGACATCTGTCACATATTTTAACACAAAATCTATCATTGAAGGAGCCATTTCAAAATTTAACTTATTCATATTATTCATCAAAACCTGAAGATTTCTGCCATTTCTGTAACTTACAGACTGAGGTTACAAAAGAACGGCCAGTTAAGCTGGCTCACGCATGAACAAGAGAGGAGCGTTAGTTCGTAAAGCCATGAATCAAAGAAAATGTTTTCTGATCGTTTCACAGCAGTTAAAATGCGGCCACACCGCTGCACAGACACACCGAGAAAAGATGCTGTCCAACACTTCTGAGTGTGCGGTGTGCACGTGTACATAGTTCAGCCTCTCAGTCCAACAACCACTTAAGCACGTGGATTAAACCACAGGTCGTTCTCTTTAATCCTGAAAGGATTCTTCATGGAATGGACCAACAAAATCCAGTACCATTCAAGGACCCGTTCTTCCCAGGATTAAGGGCAACATGCTGAGGCATTCTGTTCAAATGGACATAAGTAGGTAAACGATTCTCGTGCACGCTGTCACCCAGTTTGGTTTGATCAGTATATCTCCATCTGAACGCTAAACTGCTTCACTGCAGTTTTGTGGCTGTTGGTTCATGAGTGTCTGCTACTTCTTTTCTTATGTAGTCTGACACTTTGTTTGGCTTCAAAGTTGGCCCTGCTGAGGAACAGCTTGAATGGCACCTGTCACTTCATGACACCTTCACATTGGAGCGCAAAACCTCCCGGTTTAGTTGTCCAGATCTGGAAACGTGATTTCAGCAATCACTGCTCCTTTTACCTAAATAGAAGCACAGAGGAATTATTATTTTGTGCTTCTCCCCTCTGAGTTTTACAAGCTCTGACACATGGTGTTGTGGTTTGAAGAGTGTGGAGAACACCTGTGATGTGTCTGACACATTGACTCTCAGGACAGAACTTCTTTATTAAGGCAAGGATTTCATCTCGGACTGTAGCTTGAGGGCTCCAGGGAGCTATGAGAAAGGTAATGGGCAAAACAAAAACATCCAGGGGTCTGGGCTTTAGCGCGCACACACACACACACACACACACACACACACACACACACACACACACACACACACACACACACACGTTGTGGTTTTCACATGCTACTGTAGATGGAGAAGTGTTTGAAACCACAGAAGAGTCACAGCAGTGAGAACATTTTTCTCCCACTCAGTTCCCAATTGACCTCCCTCTTAAATACTCCTTATAACGTTTAACAAGTGCAGTATGAGTTATTTATTTATATGTATATGTGACGCTCTGTGAGCAGGAAGAAATCGGACACAGACAAGAGCAACTGGAGATTTCTGATGTCCACCAATCCAGATCCAGATCACCTCCAAAATTCAGTGGAGTCTTCTATGCCCTAATATCTATCTGTTTTGCAAATTTGATAAGAATATGTGAAGTAGTTTTTGACGTAATCCTTATAAAGCCTATATAAAGTGAAATCTGACCCAGAATCCAGATCCGGATCACCTCCAAAATTTAATGGAGTCTTCTATGGCCTAATATCTACCGGTGGTGAATATTTTGTTAAAATTCATGCAGTAGTTTTGACATAATCCTGCTAACAGACAAACAGACAAATAAATACATAAACGCAGATAATTTTAGTACGTCCTTGGCAGATGTAATGAACTTGTGTACTTGTGTGTAAAGCACTACGTCATGTGTCATCTGTCAGAAACACACCGGGTGCATATTTGAAGGACACGAGAGTGTCCTTCAAATGTGGACAGTGTATACCGTACTTTCCCAGGAATCAAAGCATTACATTTCAGAAAGAATGGGCAGGGGAGGTCTTGAACCAACAACCTTCCACTCTGGAAACAAGCACAGTATCTGCTTGGTCATGCTTGCCCTTTTACTTTTAGAAACTACTAACTTTGCTTTACTTTAATGATACAATTTTTTAGTATCATTGTTATTTAGGTTAAATATTTGTATTATTGCTACTTTATGTTATACATTACTTTGTGTTTTTTTTTTATTTTATATAATTTGTCATAATTATTAATTTAGTATTACCTTTGTTATGTTGTGTTATTGTTTTTTTTTTTTTTTACTTTTGCCAAACCACAATGGAAACCAGTGTTTTTCAATTTCTTGCTGTATATTTTAATGGGCAATTATGTATGTATTTTGTGCATCATTTTGCTAAATAAATTCAATCAATTAATTAACTATGAACAGGCGGCATGGTAGGAATTTATTTCATTTTAATTCATACAGGCATGCATACAATTTCAACCCCTTATCTGTGATCGGGTTGCAGGCCATTTTAAAAATTCCAAGTATGATATACAGTTGGATAATATAGTAGCAGAGCAGTAGTCCCGGTCACACTACCTGCCTATATCCTTGAAAGAGTCCACACAGCTATAAATCAGCTTAGCTGTAACCTGTGCTGAACTAGTGTCCCACTGGACCGGTGACTCTGAGACACGCACCAGCACCCTCAGGCCCAAGCACTTATACTCAACAAAAATATAAACGCAACACTTTTGGTTTTGCTGCCATTTTGTATGAGATGAACTCAAAGATCTAAAACTTTTTCCACATACACAATATCACCATTTCTCTCAAATATTGTTCATAAACCAGTCTAATCTGTGATAGTGAGCACTTCTCCTTTGCTGAGATAATCCATCCCACCTCACAGGTGTGCCATATCAAGATGCTGATTAGACACCATGATTAGTGCACAGGTGTGCCTTAGACTGCCCACAATAAAAGGCCACTCTGAAAGGTGCAGTTTTATCACACAGCACAATGCCACAGATGTCGCAAGATTTGAGGGAACATGCAGTTGGCATGCTGACAGCAGGAATGTCAACCAGAGCTGTTGCTCGTGTATTGAATGTTCGTGTCTCTACCATAAGCCGTCTCCAAAGTCGTTTCAGAGAATTTGGCAGTACATCCAACCAGCCTCACAACCGCAGACCACGTGTAACCACACCAGCCCAGGACCTCCACATCCAGCATGTTTACCTCCAAGATCGTCTGAGACCAGCCACTCGGACAGCTGCTGAAACAATCGGTTTGCATAACCAAAGAATTTCTGCACAAACTGTCAGAAACCGTCTCAGGGAAGCTCATCTGCATGCTCGTCGTCCTCATCGGGGTCTCGACCTGACTCCAGTTCGTCGTCGTAACCGACTTGAGTGGGCAGATGCTCACATTCGCTGGCGTTTGGCACGTTGGAGAGGTGTTCTCTTCACGGATGATGCGAAGGAGATGTGTTGCACTGCATGAGGCAAATGGTGGTCACACCAGATACTGACTGGTATCCCCCCCAATAAAACAAAACTGCACCTTTCAGAGTGGCCTTTTATTGTGGGCAGTCTAAGGCACACCTGTGCACTAATCATGGTGTCTAATCAGCATCCTGATATGGCACACCTGTGAGGTGGGATGGATTATCTCAGCAACGGAGAAGTGCTCACTATCACAGATTTAGACTGGTTTGTGAACAATATTTGAGGGAAATGGTGATATTGTGTATGTGGAAAAACTTTTAGATCTTTGAGTTCATCTCATACAAAATGGGAGCAAAACCAAAAGTGTTGCGTTTATATTTTTGTTGAGTATATATAGACCTTCCTTCTTATAATACGATATTAAAATTTAGTTGTAAAAAGAAGTTAGGTCTGGTCTTGAATGGTTGCTGTTGAACACTTGCTGGCCACTTGGGTAAATCTACAGTAATGGAATTCCAATCATGGCAAATTTTCAATGGTAAGTTAAAATATGGACAAATTTCACCATCATTGTAATTTCGTTTCCGTACAATCGCACACTTCTTTAGGTACACGTTGCTACTCCTGGCTTGGTGCCTGTTTGGTCTTAAGAGTTGCTTTCACTGGCTCAGGGCTTCATGGAGTAGGTTTGTCCATACTGACGTGGTGGATGGATCTATGACTTCATGTTGTTTATGCTGAATTCTCACTCTGCTGTCTGAATGTCAGAGCAGACAGTAGGACCACAGTACTGCAGCAGATCGACATACTCACAATAATTAAAGTTCCGTCTGTGCCGCTCTTACTGGTAATAATAGAAATGTCTCTCTCCAATGTGAAGGGGCACTCTGTTGAAGGAAGACAAGAACTTATTGAGAGCCAGAGGGAGTAATTTTATTCACATTGAATCCCGTCCAGATTTGTCTGAAGTCGAGAGCAAAGTGGAAACATTTCTGCCTCACTGGCACTGAGGTTTGAATAGTCTCTTGGATATTTTATTCAGTAAGGACAATAACCGAAATACAGATGATCTGGTCTTTAGCACTGCATGATACCGGGTAATGACATATATATTTATCCATGGGTCAGTTCAGGTCTGAGTCAGCCCGGTCATTTCCTGGCACTGACAGGCTGCAGGTCCATTGGTGGTCAGTGGTATTCACAGCAACTGGAGCCGGTGTGACAGTCACCACATGAGCTGGAAATGTTGCAGCAGGTCATTGACACAGCTGACGGCCTGGGGAATGTGTCCTGTGTGTGTACAATAACACAACAAAGGCAAACAGTGACACACTTTGTTCATACTAGGGACCACCCATGTTTTCTTGAAAATGCAGCAAACTGTGCATGCAGAGCCATGCCACCCTGATAATTTCCTGTCATTAAAATTCCTTTTGACATTTTGGTTCCGGCACAGAGGGCACAGCATAAAGTGGGAGGAGAGAAGTTACCATGGAGGTTTCAATTTTCAATCAATCAATCAACATTTATTTATAAAGCGCTTTACAACACCGACTGGTGTCCAAAGTGCTTAACATTAAAAACACAAATTTACAAAAATAAAACACATATAAAATAAAATTTTAAATCAACATAAAAAAGAACATTAAAAATAACAGAACATGTCACCTCCCCACTAAGTGTTAAAAGCCAGTTTAAATAAATAAGTCTTTAACTTAGATTTAAAAAGTGCTAGGTCAGGAATAGTACGTAACTCAAGAGGTAGCTCATTCCACAGTCTGGGGCCGGCTACCGCGAAAGCATGATCACCACAGTGTTTATATCTTGACCTTGGAACATCTAAGTAAAGCTGGCCAGACGCCCTTAATGTCCTACTGTAGGTGCGCAAAGTTAAAATGTCAGACAATTATGGAGGTGCAAGGCCATAAATAGCTTTAAAAACAAACATTAAAATTTTAAAATCAATTCTAAAACGAACTGGAAGCCAGTGGCGTGAGTACAGGATGGGTGTAATATGCTCACATATAAAAGTGTTTGTTAAAAGACGAGCAGCAGCATTCTGCACCAATTGGAGACGTGCAAGAGACGACTGATTAATGCCCGAATAAAGTGCATTACAATAATCAAGTCTGGAGCTGATGAAAGCATGAATGGCCGTCTCAAGATCACGTCTACTGAGAAAGTGCTTTATTTTAGCCAAAAGGCGAAGTTGGAAAAAACTAGCTTTGACAACAGAATTTATCTGTTGATCGAACCTCAAACAGCTGTCAAATATCACTCCCAAATTCTTGACAGCTGGTTTTACATAGTTAGCCAAAGCACCAAAATTTGGTGTTACCACATTTGGTATGCCAGGGCGTTCAAACACCATGATCTCAGTTTTACCATCATTCAGGTAAAGGAAGTTTTGGGACAGCCACTGCTTTACATCACGAATACAATTAAATAATGATGACAAAGCATCACTCCCATTAGTCCTCACAGGCAGATAGATTTGCAGATCATCTGCATAACAATGAAAGGACAGGTTGTGCTGGGTTATAATTGACCCCAATGGCAGAATGTACAAAGAAAATAGAATCGGCCCAAGGACAGAACCCTGCGGCACTCCACAAGACAGATGAACAGTTGATGAGGAGAAGTCCCCAATCATGACATAAAAGCTCCTTTCAGCCAAATATGATCTAAACCACTTAAGTGCAGTACCATGAATGCCAATAAAATGTTCTAACCGGGAAACAAGTACTGTGTGATCCACAGTATCAAAGGCTGCTGTGAGGTACAACAGAATCAGCACAGCAGGATTCCCTGCATCCACCGTCAAAGTGATGTCATTATGAACTTTTAAAAGTGCTGACTCAGTGCTGCTGAGTTTTGATGCTTTGAGTTGTTTTAGATGCATTTATACAGAGAAGTCTACAGATCAGACACAAAAAAAAATAACTGCACACTGGTCATCCTTGCTCAGAGAAAGTATGTTCCTGGGTAGGGTCCACCCACATTCATGAGCCACTCCATGGAAGCTGACCCAGGGGATGATACAGAATGCAGGTGTCTCCGTGTTGAAGTTACTAGAGAGGTCCTACAACCCCTGGCAATAATTATGGAATCACCGGCCTCGGAGGATGTTCATTCAGTTGTTTAATTTTGTAGAAAAAAAGCAGATCACAGACATGACACAAAACTAAATTCATTTCAAGTGCAACTTTCTGGCTTTAAGAAACACTACAAGAAATCAGGAAAAATAATTGTGGCAGTCAGTAACTTTTACTTTTTTAGACCAAGCAGAGGGAAAAAAAATATGGACTCACTCAATTCTGAGGAATAAATTATGGAATCACCCTGTAAATTTTCATCCCCAAAACAAACACCTGCATCAAATCAGATCTGCTCGTTAGTCTGCATCTAAAAAGGAGTGATCACACCTTGGAGAGCTGTTGCACCAAGTGGACTGACATGAATCATGGCTCCAACATGAGAGATGTCAATTGAAACAAAGGAGAGGATTATCAAACTCTTAAAAGAGGGTAAATCATCACGCAATGTTGCAAAAGATGTTGGTTGTTCACAGTCAGCTGTGTCTAAACTCTGGACCAAATACAAACATGGGAAGGTTGTTAAAGGCAAACATACTGGTAGACCAAGGAAGACATCAAAGTGTCAAGACAGAAAACTTAAAGCAATATGTCTCAAAAATCGAAAATGCACAACAAAACAAATGAGGAACGAATGGGAGGAAACTGGAGTCAACGTCTGTGACCGAACTGTAACAAACCGCCTAAAGGAAATGGGATTTACATACAGAAAAGCTAAACGAAAGTCATCCTTAACACCTAAACAGAAAAAAACAAGGTTACAATGGGCTAAGGAAAAGCAATCGAGGACTGTGGATGACTGGATGAAAGTCATATTCAGTGATGAATCTCGAATCTGCATTGGGCAAGGTGATGATGCTGGAACTTTTGTTTGGTGCCGTTCCAATGAGATTTATAAAGATGACTGCCTGAAGAGAACATGTAAATTTCCACAGTCATTGATGATATGGGGCTGCATGTCAGGTAAAGGCACTGGGGAGATGGCTGTCATTACATCATCAATAAATGCACAAGTTTACGTTGATATTTTGGACACTTTTCTTATCCCATCAATTGAAAGGATGTTTGGGGATGATGAAATCATTTTTCAAGATGATAATGCATCTTGCCATAGAGCAAAAACTGTGAAAGCATTCCTTGCAAAAAGACACATAGGGTCAATGTCATGGCCTGCAAATAGTCCGGATCTTAATCCAATTGAAAATCTTTGGTGGAAGTTGAAGAAAATGGTCCATGACAAGGCTCCAACCTGCAAAGCTGATCTGGCAACAGCAATCAGAGAAAGTTGGAGCCAGATTGATGAAGAGTACTGTTTGTCACTCATTAAGTCCATGCCTCAGAGACTGCAAGCTGTTATAAAAGCCAGAGGTGGTGCAACAAAATACTAGTGATGTGTTGGAACGTTCTTTTGTTTTTCATGATTCCATAATTTATTCCTCAGAATTGAGTGATTCCATATTTTTTCCCTCTGCTTGGTCTAAAAAAGTAACTGTTACTGACTGCCACAATTATTTTTCCTGATTTCTTATAGTGTTTCTTAAAGCCAGAAAGTTGCCATTTGAAATGAATTTAGTTTTGTGCCATGTCTGTGATCTTCTTTTTTTCTACAACATTAAACAACTGAATGAACATCCTCCGAGGCCGGTGATTCCATAATTTTTGCCAGGGGTTGTAAGTGATGCCCACGTTTCACCTGGCTGTAACAGATGGAGGGTTACATTGAATAGGTGGTGATAGGCTGGTTGTCTGCCTGGCTGGTTGCCGTCCAGGACCCAATATCACTCACTCACTCATCTTCAACCGCTTCGTTTTTTTTTTGGTTTTTTTTTTGGTTTGGGTCGTGGGGGCAACAGCTCCAGCAGGGGATCCCAGACTTCCCTTTCCCATGCCACATTAACCACCTCTGACTGGGGGATCCCGAGGCGTTCCCAGGCCAGTGTGGAGATATAATCTCTCCACCTAGTCCTGGGTCTTCCCTGGGGTCTCCTCCCAGATGGACGTGCCTGGAACACCTCCCTTGGGAGGTGCCCAGGAGGCATCCTTACCAGATGCCCAACCACCTCAGCTGGCTCAACGTGAAGGAGCAGCGACTCTACTCCGAGCCTCCCACGGATGACCGAACTTCTCACCCTTTCTCTAAGGGAGACACCAGCCACCCTCCTGAGGAAGTCCGTTTTGGCCGCTTGTATCCGCCATCTAATTCTTTCGGTCATGACCCAACACTCATGACCGTAGGTGAGAGTAGGAACGAAGATTGACCAGTAGATCGAGAGCTTCGCCTTTTGGGTCAGCTCCCTTTTCGACACAACAGTACAGTAGAGTGAATGCAATACCGCCCCTGCTGCGCCGATTCTCCGGTCAATCTCACTCTCCGTCGTTCCCTCACTTGTGAACAAGACCCCGAGGTACTTGAACTCCTTCACTTGGGACAAGGTCGTATTCCCTACCCGGAGTAGGCAATCCATCGGTTTCCTACTGAGAACCATGTCCTCAGATTTAGAGGTACTGATCCTCATTCCAGCCGCTTCACACTTGGTTGTGAACCGCTCCAGTGAGTCTTCGAGGTCACCGGCCGATGAAGCCAACAGGATCACATCATCTGCAAAAAGCAGTGATGAGACCCTGAGTCCACCAAACCAGAAACCCTCCTCCCCCTGACTATGCATTAATATCCTGTCCATGAATATCATACAGGATTGGTGACAAGGCGCAGCCCTGGAGGAGGCCAACCTCCACCGGAAACGAGTCCGACTCACTGCCGAGCACCTGAATACAGCTCTCGCTTTGCGAGTACAGAGGTTGGATGGCCCTGAGAAGGGACCCCCTCACTCCATACTCCCGCAGCACCTCCCATAGTATCTCTCGGGGTACCCAATCATACGCCCTCTCCAAGTCCACAAAACACATGTAGACTGGGTAGGCATACTCCCAGGCACCCTCCAGGATCCTTGTGAGAGTAAAGAGCTGGTCAGTTGTTCCAAGACCAGGACAGAACCCGCGTTGTTCCTCTTCAATCAGAGGTTTGACTATCGGCCGAACCCTCCTTTCCAGCACCCTGGAGTAGACTTTACCAGGGAGGCTGAGCAGTGTGATGCTCCTGTAGTTGCCACACACTTTCTGGTCCCCTTTTTAAATATGGGGACCACCACCCCAGTTTTCCACTCCTTAGGCACTGTCCCAGACCTCAACGCAGTGTTGACGAGACGTCTCATCCAAGACAATCCCTCCACACCCAGTGCCTTCAGCATTTCTGGACGGATCTCATCAACCCCAGGGCCTTGCCACTGCGGAGTTGGTTGACTACCTCAGTGACTTCCACCACGGAAATTGATGAAAATCCTCCATCAGCTTCCAGCTCTGCCCCTACTATAGAGGGCGCTCCGGTCTGATCCAGGAGTTCCTCAAAGTGTTCCTTCCAGCACCAGATTACATCTTCAGTGAGGTTAACAGAGTCCCATACTTACTGTAGACAGCTTGGATGGTTCTCCGTTTTCTCCCCCTGAGGTGCCTCACTGTCCGCCAGAAGCACCTTGGTGCCAACCGAAAGTCCTTCTCCATGGTTGCTCCAAACTCCTCCCACACCCGCTGCTTTGCCTCCCCCACAGGAGAGGCTGCTGCCCTTCGGGCCTGTCGGTACCTTGCAACTGCCTCTGGAGTCCTCCGAGATAACATATCCTGGAATGGAGAATATTGCATGCTTCCAGACCTGATGGAACTCCTGTACACCTCAGGTAGTTCAAACACAATCAACATTCAGTTTTAGTTTGTAATTACTGTATTATGGGGAAGAGAAGTTAGGTTTCCTTTTTACTTTAAGATACTGTGATTCACACTCTGGAGCAGAAGATGGTGGTAATGCACCATTAAACTGGATGCCACCCACCATAAAACAAGTCTGCTTGAGGTTTCTTCCTCAAATCATCAGAGGGAGTTTTTCCTTACCACTGTCGCCTGTGTGCTTGCTCTTGGGGTTGGTAAGGTTAGACCTTACTTGTGTGAAGTGCCTTGAGGCAACTTTGTTGTGATTTGGCGCTATATAAATTAAATTGAAATTGAAATGAGGAGGACATTCTGGCTCTTACGAACGTGGGATTAATAAATCATGATCTCAAACTGAAAGAACATACTCTTGAATAAAGAGGGAATAACCAAACCTTTATACTACTCAGCTGTCCACTTGTTTGCACTTTGTGGGACAGCCAGGACAGCAGCGAGGAGGGCATCTGGGCAAAGGTAAAGCTAGAGTAATGTCTTAAAAATGTACAGGAGTTTTAAAGCATTCAGTTACATTTAATGAGGTAAATGCACATGTTTAGCTCTTAACAGGCATGCTCATCTGTGACAAGAACCAGTTTACTCTTGAGTTCTTTGTGCCTTGTACAGTAGCATTAATTAGCCTGTTAGCCTTTGTTCACTCACCCATTATTTGCGTTATAAATAAATTATGTACTGATTTTAAATTACTTTTGCTTCTTATAAGTAATATTGCATTTCAAAAATGAATTACATGTTTTCTTCTCTTCATGACGTTTTTGGAAAGATGCAACTAAAACTCTGGTGCAACATTTAGTTCTCTGTGCCATATCCAGCATTCTCATCCTGGATTCCCAGAGTCTGCTTAAGGCCCACACGCCAGCATACGTCATTAATTACAACTTACATGATTATTTTTCTATGTTATAGTATCTTATCCTCTTCATATCAAACATCTGGATCAGCAGAAACCCTGGTCCTATGGTTGGCCCGGGACAGCTGATTTTATATTGTTTGATTGTTCAGGTGGCTGCCCAAAATAGAAACTAAATGGCTGTTCTCAGATAGCATTTAACTGTTGATTTGAGTTGTTGTCATCTGTGGTTGCTACAGCAGTTTAACAGGTTATGGTTTATCTTGGCTGATACAGAAACACTACAAGTTAAACCCTGTTGAATTCTCTTAGCCACCTTAGCCTCTTTTGGTCTGCGATGCTAAAAACGTAGGAGTTGTGCTTGTTAACAAATACTTTCCATACTCATTCTCTTGTGTTTTGCCAGAAGATGCAGCTCGTTTACAGGAGTTTAAAAAAAAAAAAAAAAACTACCCTAAATAGTGTGGCTGACTCCACGGCTTCCCCAAAGACGGTCACACAAACTGGTGTTACATAAAAGGAACAATTTGGTTTTAAAGATGAAGAAGCTCGGGAGATGGACGGCTGGTGTGATCAGGGTCTTTTTGCGTGTCCTCTTGCCCGTTGACCTGTGTGGCTCAAACGGGTGTGACTGTTTTCTCTGACCACTGGTCACACAGTAATACTGGAAAATACCGCCTGTATTTTGTTTCGTTATCGCACAGTTGCTAATTTTGGCTTTCCTGTAGTATTGTAGCTGTGCTTTGGCACAGTTAAACTCTGTGTCCTGACATAAAGCATTGTGGGGCCCTGAAGTTCACTCTGCTCAAGTTGTGTTTGAAAAGTAAAAATGCCTGGAGTGAACACATTGTGTTGTGTTTTAACTGTGTTGTTACAGTTGGTAATGAAAGACTACATGAGACGTGTCGGAATACTGAAATATTTATTCTTATTTGTTCTTTCCGCCGCAAGATAAGAGATAGGTCAGTGTCATACAATGTTTACATGGTTGGTTGGTGCTGATACTGTGCCCTGAGTAAAACTGAATCAGCTCCATGAATGAGGAGCAGGAGGTCATAACTGGATCTCTTCTCAACATGGTAGAAAGAGTGACACCATGGATCTGTCCTCCAGAACTCGTCAGGCCTGTACATTTTCCAAGGATTATTTCCCACTGGAAGGCATTGATCTATTTTCAGCGTTATGGGCCCTATCTTTCATCCTTTGAAAAGCAGCACACAGCAAAAGTGACATTGGTAGTACATAGCCAACGTAGTTGTAATTTTCATATCAAGCGGCGATGTTGCATAAATATAATGTATAATTGCAGACATCTGTGCACCCATGAACATGTTAATCCAAAAATGACGTATGGCCTACAAGAACAAGTGCTTTCACCACAGACCCCTCAAAAAACTTGGTCTACAGGTGAGTGCAGTTTTTATTTACTTATTTATAATGTGAAATAATTAGATGTGCCTTACATATCGGGTTCATGACTCTTGTATACACAGTGAAACCATTAGAACTGAGATAAAAGTAATTATCATATACCTAGAAATGATATGCCAATATGATTGGATAAAACACTAAAGAATAATAAATAGCAATACACCCTTGTGATATTTTTCGCAGACCGGTAATATTTTTCATACCACCCGAGTAAAACCCACAAAATAAATGTCGCCTTGGTAATCAGGAGTCACACTTCAAACCAGCATGAGTGTGGAATCCTTAGTCGAAGGGGTTGATATTGCACAGCTGTTGTGTGATTTTGACGACCTTCCATGCGTCAATGCACCTGTTATGGTACCACCACCTCCGCTGCCACCAGTCTTCAGTGGATGCACTTTTACTGGAACAGTGAACATTTACATGCCTAAATGACTGTGATGTTTTGAATATCAGTTGAATGTGTTTATCCTAGATATTGTCAATGTGTAATTTAATACACCTGTTTCTGTTCTATTCAATGACATTATCAATTGAATGTGTTTGGCATAGATATTTTCAATGTGTTATTACAACTGTTTAGAAATGTTCTATTTAATAAAATTCTGATTACAATTGACACAGCATTTATTACTATTGCCTTTAGTGTACATGTATATGATAAAATCGTTATCAAGTGTTCACCAATGAATATGGCTTTTTACACCCTTCAGAAAACCATACACCCTTCGGCCTCAGGGTGTATGGTTTTCTTCAGGGTGTATAAATCCATATTCATTGGTGAACAACTTGATAACTGATAATACTATAAGTGTAAAGTTAAAAAAAAAACAAAAAACTTTTTGGTTCACTGCTTCACCTCAGGGAGCTTTGGTGGCTGCACTCTGCTGGCAAAGATCTATTAACTCATCCTAAAATGTCTCAGTTAAGTCCAGAGCCAGAGTGTTTCCAGCTCCTGGAGCATTCTGGCTGTTAAAGGAGGCCCCAATTGACTATTTGTTTGATTTATTTAATGTTATGCCCAAAAAATGATCAATTAGAAGAATAAAGAGATTGCTTTGTGGTATTTGCATTCAGATTATACCCCCTCTAAATACCAAAAAAGAAATTGGACACACCCCAAATGCATCTGCACTATGCGCCTTCGAAATGCACAATGGGTTGTCAACACAGGTACTGTCTGGTACATATTCTGAAATTTTAAAAGGCAGGCAGCCTTCCACAAATTAAAGATTCATCTAGATCCATAATCATTTTCACAGGTGTAAAGAATCAAGGATTCTTTCTTGTTTTTATACCCATCTAAAACATGAAAGAACTAAGTTATGTACTCTGGTGTTGGCAATCATAATAATCATTAATAATACATAGAATAATACCTAATGGATAGAACACAAACATGATATAAACAATTAGGTAATAAAGTAAACGTGTCATCATCATGACAAAGAGTACTGCAGCAATTCCCAACCGGAGTAAATTCAATAACGGAAAATCTTACTAAAATAACCAGGGCCCCAATAAAACCATATGAGAGCATAAAAAATCAATATAAAATGTAATATAAGATCCTGTAAAAACTAAAAGCAAAACCGTGAAAAGGAAACACACGTAAAGTTCCGTTATTGTGACATTTCAAAAAGGGCTCCAACAGAACTGATGAGCGAGGACGGCGGGCATGTTTATTTACCATTTCTGATAACTTAATTTGTAATGTGTTATTATTAAAACATGGAAATGACCTGACGAGGCAAATCCAGGCAAAACGTTTGAGTTTGGAATTCTATTTCTAGGCCAAAGCTGATTAGATTTACATTTGACTTTGTGTAACAGCCAGTTAGTGGAAGGCAAGTTACCATAACATTGGTGTCAAATTTGTAAAGGCTGAACTATACCTCTGAAAGAGTCGTAACAAATCTATCTGACATCTGGGACATGTCTCACCAGCCGTTCCGGGAGCAACGGAGAGCGATAAGTAGCCAAAGTGGCGCCTAGGATAGGAATTCCCTGTTGTGCATAGTCATAACAAAGACAGAAAATGATGATGAGGTACTTGAGGAAGAACTCAGTGGTGGAGGGGACTTAAGTGCTGAGAAACGGGTCATAAAGGGAAAACAGGAGCTCGCAGATTTGAAGAAAGTATAAGATGCGATGTTTTATGCAACAGCTTTAAAACTTTCTAGTGCATTTAATGAGATGACTGTCTTTAATGACTGTTCTTGATCTGGCCATGTTCTTATTGATGTCTTGGCTTTTTATGTGTTATTATCTGTCAGATTTTTTTTTTCTTTTTTCCAAAATAACAGCCCCTTCTGTCACTGGCTGTGGCTGCTCTTTGGACCACATATCGACATTTAGCAGTAGATGATTCTGTGTGCGAACACTTCAAATCAATTCCAGCTTTTATTTGCCTACTTCAGAGCAAAATAATCAGAGATCCACTTACAGTGTGACTGTAAATACACACATATTCAAGCCAAAAGTCTGCACTTGGAGCTGACTTTGATTAATTATTCTATTCAGTTAGTTTTGGCAGATAACAGTAAAATTACTCATAACCATCCCAAAGACATATCGTTATCTTTGGCTGCTTTCAGTAATGCTGGTATTTGGTTAGACTCTTTCTCTCCGATTATTCTGTCTGAGTTATTTTCATTAGTCACTTCCTCCAAACCATCAACATGTCTATTAGACCCCATTCCTATCAGGCTGCTCAAGGAAGCCCTACCATTAATTAAGGCTTCGATCTTAAATATGATCAATCTATCTTTATTAGTTGGCTATGTACCACAGGCTTTTAAGGTGGCAGTAATTAAACCATTACTTAAAAAGCCATCACTTGACCCAGCTATCTTAGCTAATTATAGGCCATTCTCCTATAATCAATAGGCTCAATCTTTTCTCTCAGAAATTCTTGAAAGGGTAGTTGTAACACAGCTAACTGATCATCTGCAGAGGAATGGTCTATTTGAAGAGTTTCAGTCAGGTTTCAGAATTCATCATAGCACAGAAACAGCATTAGTGAAGGTTGCAAATGATCTTCTTATGGCCTCAGACAGTGGACTCATCTCTGTGCTCCTCCTGTTAGACCTCAGTGCAGCTTTTGATACTGTTGACCATAAAATTTTATTACAGAGATTAGAGCATGCCATAGGTATTAAAGGCACTGCGCTGCGGTGGTTTGAATCATATTTATCTAATAGATTACAATTTGTTCATGTAAATGGGGAGTCTTCTTCACAGACTAAGGTTAATTATGGAGTTCCACAAGGTTCTGTGCTAGGACCAATTTTATTCACTTTATACATGCTTCCCTTAGGCAGTATTATTAGACGGCATTGCTTAAATTTTCATTGTTACGCAGATGATACCCAGCTTTATCTATCCATGAAGCCAGAGGACACACACCATTTAGTTAATCTGCAGGGATGTCTTACAGACATAAAGACATGGATGACCTCTAATTTCCTGCTTTTAAACTCAGATAAAACTGAAGTTATTGTACTTGGCCCCACAAATCTTAGAAACATGGTGTCTAACCAGATCCTTACTCTGTTTGGCATTACCCTGACCTCTAGTAATACTGTGAGAAATCTTGGAGTCATTTTTGATCAGGATATGTCCTTCAATATTGTAGGACTGCTTTTTGGCATTTGTGCAATATCTCTAAAATTAGAAAGGTCTTGTCTCAGAGTGATGCTGAAAAACTAATTCATGCATTTATTTCCTCTAAGCTGGACTATTGTAATTCATTATTATCAGGTTGTCCTAAAAGTTCCCTGAAAAGCCTTCAGTTACTTCAAAATACTGCAGCTAGAGTACTGATGGGGACTAGAAGGAGAGAGCATATTTCACCCATATTGGCCTCTCTTCATTGGCTTCCTGTTAATTCTAGAATAGAATTTAAAATTCTTCTTCTTACTTATAAGGTTTTGAATAATCGGTCCCATCTTATCTTAGGGACCTCGTAGTACCATATCACCCCAATAGAGCGCTTCGCTCTCAGACTGCAGGCTTACTTGTAGTTCCTAGGGTTTGTAGGACTAGAATGGGAGGCAGAGCCTTCAGCTTTCAGGCTCCTCTCCTGTGGAATCAGCTCCCAATTCAGATCTACTTTTAAGATTAGGCTTAAAACTTTCCTTTTTGCTAAATCTTACAGTTAGGGCTGGATCAGGTGACCCTGAACCATCCCTTAGTTATGCTGCTATAGACTTAGACTGCTGGGGGGTTCCCATGATGCACTGAGTGTTTCTTTCTCTTTTTGCTCTGTATGCACCACTCTGCATTTAATCATTAGTGATTGATCTCTGCTCTCTTCCACAGCAGTCTTTTTCCTGGTTTTCTCCCTCAGCCCCAACCAGTCCCAGCAGAAGACTGCCCCTCCCTGAGCCTGGTTCTGCTGGAGGTTTCTTCCTGTTAAAAGGGAGTTTTTCCTTCCCACTGTCGCCAAGTGCTTGCTCACAGGGGGTCGTTGTGACAGTTGTGGTTTTTCTGTAATTATTGTATGGCTTTTGCCTTACAATATAAAGTGCCTTGGGGCAACTGTTTGTTGTGATTTGGCGCTATATAAATAAAATTGATTTGATTTGCTAACCAAAATATCACACATTTTTAAACTCTTGTAGGAACAACACACTTTATTTCACAATATAGGAAATTTAAATGGTAAATAAATTTAGCTTTTGTCTCATTTTTTCTTTCTTTGAACTTTAGTTTATGGACACATTTTTACGAGCAGCTATGAGAGAAGAAGTAGCAATGTTTTCAGAGGAGTGTCTGAGTGCTTCTTCAGTTTGGTCATCTTTTATTTCTCAACTGTTTTAGTTTAGTTTTACAGAGTAAGCACAGCCCCTAGTGGATCTATGTTCTCATCACAGCAGATCTGACACTCCAGCAACAAAATGAGATGTTCCCTTTGTGTGTGTGTGTGTGTGTGTGTGTGTGTGTGTGTGTGTGTGCGTGTGCGTGTGCGTGTGCGTGTGGTGGGGGGACACGGATATTAGAGGAGTTAAATTCAGTTTCTTGGTGTCTCTAAGGTCGACTTGTCCACAGTCTAATGATGTCTTTTGAGAAAGGAACGCTCTTCTGTGTCACAAGAGTTTATGTATGTCTAATTTCAGCTAAAATGCAACTTCAGTGATGATGTCAGTCCAGCTCCCTTTGTCCACTGCAGGAAGCTCTTTAAAATCATGTTCAGATCAGAGTGATGGCAAGTTAAATGCTCCTGTGGTAGTTGATTTATAGGCATTCTTAGCTGGAATACAGGCAGAAAAGCTGCAGGGGTCATTTACTCCTGATTTTGTTTCCCTTTCACTTCCCAGAATTCCCTACTAAGGTTTCTGTGGGAAAGTGGGTTCCCTGATGAACTGTATGCTGTTTGTCAATCAACATGGAAAAGCACAAAAATATTATTCATGGGCATTCTATTTTAGTTTTGCATACTGTTAAATAGCAGAAGATATTATTTATTGCATATGAGAAGCAGCAATTTCAGTTCAAGTTAAAATAATGAAATAAGATATTATTTGATAGGGATATGAATCGTACAACAACTCACGATTCGATTCAGATTCTTGGGGTGACGATTCGATTCAGAATCTATTTTCGATTCAGAGAGCTCTGAGAAATAGTTATATTACTTAAAATGTTTATGTTTAAGAAAATGCAGCTTTACAAGGTTAATCAAGTGATTCTAGATGTAAATTTACTTATCTGCTTTGCTCGTTCAGAGTTGGCTGGCAGTTTAGCGAAGTGCTGGTCAGTAGTCGGCAGATACCGCTGCTCCCCTCGTTTAGCTCCAAGTGATGGCGTAGCATGTGGGCTTGCGGATTTGAAGTGTTTCTGAAGTACTTGACTTTCATTTTGCAGATTTTGCACACTGCATAAGTCATGTCAAGCTCCTTCTTATGCAACAAATAATAAAATCCAAAATGCGCCCAAACATTTGCCTTCAGCAAAGACGGTGCTGGCTGAATTAGCTCTTCATCCCCCATGCTAAGCTTCAAGCTCACGAATGTTTGAAGCACGTCAGACCCTCCCCTCGCGGGGACGCTGTAGTACAGAAGCCGTTGCCTGATAAACAGTACACGCAGTGAGTAAGCAAGAAAATGTTTTAAAAAATGCTTTTTAAAAATTGATTCTTGGACATTTTGCATCGATTCAGAATCGGAATAAATAAGAATCGCGATTCTGACGTGAATTGATTTTTTTCCGACACCCCTATTATTTGATGTGTTTGTCTCATTCTCATTTCTCAATGTAGGTGTCCGACTTTTGGAACTGCTTAGGTATTTATAATAGAACATACGAGGTCTGTCCATAAAGTATAAGTCCTTTTTATTTTTTTCAAAAACTATATGGATTTCATTCATATGTTTTTACGTCAGACATGCTTGAACCCTCGTGCGCATGCGAGTTTTTCCACGCCTGTCGGTGACGTCATTTGCCTGTGAGCACTCCTTGTGGGAGGAGTCGTCCAGCCCCTCGTCGGAATTCCTTTGTCTGAGAAGTTGCTGAGAGACTGGTGCTTTGTTTGATCAAAATTTTTTCTAAACCTGTAAGGCACATCGAAGTGGACACGGTTCGAAAAATTAAGCTGGTTTTCGGTGAAAATTTTAACGGCTGATGAGAGATTTTGAGGTGATACTGTCGCTTTAAGGACTTCCCACGGATCAAGACGTCGTGCAGCGCTCTCAGGCGCTGTCGTCAGCCTGTTTCAAGCTGAAAACCTCCACATTTCAGGCTCTATTGATCCAGGACGTCGTGAGAGAACAGAGAAGTTTCAGAAGAAGTCGGTTTCAGCATTTTATCTGGATATTCCACTGTTAAAGGAGATTTTTTTAATGAAAGACGTGCGGGCGGATTGCAGCGTCGGCTCGCAGCCGCCGCGACACTCCGCCACAGGAAAAACACCTCCGTTGGAAGCCTTAAGGACAAGTTGGAACATGTCCAGCTGTTAAACAATTTCTCATATACTCACTCCACTGAAAGCCATAAAATGCCGCCTGGATTTTACAAATGGTTATCAACACGGAGGTGTTTTTCCTGTGCCGCCGCACCATGCCGGCTGCGTCCCGACGCACGGACCCGTCCGCACATCTTTCATTAAAAAAATCTCCTTTAACAATGGAATATCCGGATAAAATGCTGAAACCGACTTCTTCTGAAACTTTTCTGTTCTCTCACGACGTCCTGGATCAATAGAGCCTGAAATGTGGAGGTTTTCAGCTTGAAGCAGGCTGACGACGGCGCCTGGGAGTGCTGCGCGACGTCTCGCACCGTGGGAAGTCCTTAAAGCGACAGTATCACCTCAAAATCTCTCATCAGCCGTTAAAATTTTCACCGAAAACCAGCTTAATTTTTCGAACCGTGTCCACTTCGATGTGTCTCACAGGTTTAGAAAAAATTTTGATCAAACAAAGCGCCAGTCTCTCAGCAACTTCTCAGACAAAGGAATTCCGACGAGGGGCTAGACGACTCCTCCCACAAGGAATGCTCACAGGCGAATGACGTCACCGACAGGCGTGGAAAAACTCACGCATGCGCACGAGGGTTCAAGCATGTCTGACGTAAAAACATATGAATGAAATCCATATAGTTTTTGAAAAAATAAAAAGGACCTATACTTTATGGACATCCCTCATATGTTACATATTGTAAACTATCCCACGTTAAATTCTTGCTCAAATAAAATAAATATTAAAAGGGTCATGTTGTGCCAAACCTGTAATACTGTGATATTAATACTGTCACTGTCCAAAAAAGGTTTACTTTAATATTAATTTTAGGTTGTATCACCCATCACTAATACACTGTATAATCTGAACAAATCTAAAAACATTCACATCCCCTTCATATAAGTACAACTTTAATATTTATACAACTTTAATAATACAAGTCATTTGAATGAGCACTTTGGAAAATTGTCCAAAGCAGTTTTGTGTTTCCTGTCATTTATAGTAAACAATTTGAGAGTTATCAGGAGGATAATCAAGAATGACACTCAGTTGCAGCTTTAATTCTTTCTGCATTTTTGTGCTTTTATTTTTTTTTATTCTGTTAATTTTATTTTTATGTAAATGTAACTTTTTAAAATGATTTTTTTTTTTTGTCATATTTTACTTTTGCAAATATTGTAACAACTCAAACATCTTGTTTACTTGTTGCCCTTTAAAGTGGATCAAAGAACACAAAAACATTGCCGGGTAAATCAGTGTGTGTTTTCTGTGTGTCTGTAGTTAAGACTAAAATGATGGTACAGTATTAATAGATGGCGCTGTTGGTGAAGATGTCTTTCCAAAGTGACAGTAGTATGGTTTTTCTGCCGACAATGATCTTTTTTTAATCGCATTTGCTCTCAGGCCTCATTAACAGGCTGTGATCTTTTGTTGTTGGTCAATTGTTTTTATCAGTAGCTCACCCTGACACAGCGTCTCTTGCTTGGGGAAGCTGACCCACATTGGGTCAGAGATTTGAGTGGATAAATGACCTCAGACAGAAGGAATGTTTTGTCTGGCTGTCCACAGCAGGGCTACCAGTGGGATGTGGACAGAGCAGAGGGGATTGAGCAAGAAAGCAGGACTCTAAAACAGCTGATCATTCACAGGAAAAAAAATGGGGCTTTTCAAAAAGTACTTGGTTATAGAACAGTAAGCTGTCTGTCCATATGGGGTTTTGCTTTTTGTTTTTTCCTGGCACAAAACAGAGACAGCACCAAAAAATGCTTCATCCACGCACCTCATCTAAGTGCTTTCTTAAAAAGCGCTCCTCGTGGGATTTGTTCCTATAACAGCAATAAAGGGCTAACAAGTAGCCTGTAATTAATGGCAATTAAAAGCTCTCACCCTGAGCAGGAACATAGCATGTGTCTGATCACAGATTAGACATGTCACAGATGATGTTTTTTTGTCTTTATTGTGATGGATTTTGTGTGACTGCAGACAGAATTGGAAAAAACAAACTTCTCACATGAAGGTGACATGATTTGTTGTTTCTGATTGGCTGCCTGAAAAGGTGTTGCAGTGGCAGCACAGCACTTTTAAGAAAAATTCAGGGATTTTGAACTTAAAGTGCTTGGAGCATCGGCACAAAAAGGGAAACCGCTCTGAAAAAATGTTGGGCGCACTGCATTTCTGGAGGTGGCCATGTGCACTTCATCCTCAGACTTACTGGAAAGAGGTGATTGGAGTTGTCTATCTTTAAATTAATAAAACTTGTTGAAGATGAGTTGAAATCATTTGCAGTTAACAAGTTTTGCCTCTCTAACAGAATGAAACCCAAATGAAATAATTACAGACCAAAATAAAGCTTTTTATCATGAAAATATGTGTTTTTAAAATAGTTTTCCAAACCAGAAACTGACCTGGGTGAGATCAGGGGTAACAAAAGCAGAATCAGAGCACCACACTCATAGCGTGCAAACCTCCACCAACACTAGTTTTCAATTCTGCACATTTTTACCTTGAAAAAAATTTCAAGATCAAAGTCTTGTTAGAAGTGCTTTTTCATAAGCTAAAATATAATACAAAATAAAGATCAAAAGGGGTTTTCAATGTTGAAATCAAATATCTACTAAATTTGCAGTACGGATCAGATGCGGATCAAACTTGGTCTATTCATTGAGAGTGCCAGAGTGATTGGGGCATGTTTGATTAAGATACATTGCAAAATGTACACAAAATGGGCTTTTCAAAATTAAATTCAATTGTCCACAAAATCCACAGTCTGGATCAATCATTGTCAAATGATAAAGGATACCATCCTACATAATGTTCTCAGATATGAAATAAATGGTAAATGGACTGCATTTATATAGCGCTTTTCCATCTGCATCAGACGCTCAACGCGCTTTACAATTATGCCTCACATTCACCCCGATCTCAGGGTGCTGCCATACAAGGCGCTCAGTACACACTGGGAGCAATAGGGCATTAAAGGCCTTGCCCAAGGGCCCTTAGTGATTTTCCAATCAGGCGGGGATTTGAACCCATGATCTTCTGGACTCAAGCCCAACACCTTAACCACTAGTCCATCACCTCCCCCAAGTAAGGGGGAGGTGATGAAGGACAGAGTTATAAATTTTTAAAATTTTCTTCAATGTTAAAGAAAGGGATTTTTCCTGACTTTAACCTTTGACCTATGACCTTGAAAATTGAATCGCTTCTTGCTTATCAGGATATGAATCTTCAGTAAAATTTTATAACAATATATGAAAAACTGTGGGCTCCAGGCTGTTCACAAGCAGACAAACGGGCAAAAACGTAACCTCCTCCAACTTCGTTGGTGGAGGTAATGACCAGAAACTCCTTCTGGCTGCACATCAGAGACCTCACTCTGGTTTTTACTACATCCATTAATTACATCCTGCTGTTAGTTTCATAATCTTCCTGCCAGCATAGGAATTTACTTCTGAAATTAGAGTCATTATCTGTGATTGAATGTCCAGCTTCAGGCAATGTGTCAGTGTGAAATGGATTTATAGAACCTGCAGAGGCAACAAAGTCACTTCATGGCAAAACAAACATGAAACAAAATCCAAACACAACAGATTGTTAATTTTGAAGGTTTGCTTAAATTTTTTTTCTTTCTTCCAGGTGACTTGATTCTGATGAAGTTGCATCACTCACGTACAGTATTTAAACACTGAGGTCACAGTAAAATAATGAGTATGAGGTCAGTGTGCAGTGAGTATGATATGAATTCCAGCACTTTTTCTTTGATTCTCCACGTTTTGAAGGGAGCACATTGGACACCTTGCTGCTCAGCTGTTTCATGACTGGGTGTGAGATAGTCCTTCAACATTTAATTCAGAAATCAGAAAACAAAAGGTCAAGAGTTGCATTTACATTCTGATTCTATTAAAGTTGTACGATCTTTCAAATTTCACAAAAATGACAAAATTTAGTTTCTACTGAAGTCCAAGCATTATAGTGTTGATTTATTTTTGAAGACAACGTATTTATCTGGTAGGGTGGAGGGTGGGGGGATTCCATATTGAATATTTTATTTTCCTTTTAAAAACACTGATCAGTACATTTCACCATTTCTGACATTTTATGTGCCCAAACAACTATAATAGCTTAATCCAGAAAATAATCAGCAATGAAACATGCTGGGGTTTTATTGTCCCCGCTGGCTGATTATGTTGTGGCACTTTGCATCTGTCTGTCCATCTGTCTGTCTGTCTCTCTCTCACTTTTAGGAGGAATTTTTGAAGCTTGGTACAAGTTGTTATAGGTTGGTAATACACATATTATCATATCATTAGACTTGGGCCCATTTTACCAGAGTTATTGCCCTTGATTAACAAATCAGTCAGTGTCATGAGTTGGTGCCTGCATTCTGAAATCAACTCCTCACATATTTAGGACCAATTTTGTAAAAACTGGTACAAGTCCTTGAAATAAGGTATGTCCCAATCAGGTTTGTTTGGCCCTGATCCGATTCCGAGTCATCTGATTTTGAGCATCTGCCGATACCGAGTCCCGATCCGATATTTTAAAAAACTGAATGAACACTGAACAAATGCTACATATATAATATTTTCATTTTAATCACCTTATTTTATTATTTATCACTTAAACAGTGCACTTCTCCTTGAGGTAGCTTGAACAATCAAGTAATAATCTACCAGACTTAAAAAATGTACAAATTTCCATGTTATTTTGTCTAAAAATAAATGTCAAAGGTTCCTTATGTTAAACAAGAAATTATCTAATCTGAAATAACAGGTGGTTTTAATTTACAGATGAAAGGTTTCTAAAGAACCATTTATTGATTTAGCTATTTTAATTACAAGTGTTCTAAACTTTTTTAAAGCAGTAATCAGTAAATTTGAGGTAACGAACAACAAAAAACATTTCCAAGGATTTTTCTTCAATGAGCAGTCCTGTGACACGTTTGTATTTTGTACAGATCAGTGGTTTCTGCCACTAGTCTTCCATCTTTTGGCCCGATGTGTCGTTCCTATTGGACAGCACGAAACTAAGTCACAGCTCAGAGCATCGAAAGTTGGATTGGGTTGAACTTATGTTTTTTCTTTTGTTCAATAAAAAAAAAATAAATAAAAGATTGGATTGAACTTTGACCGCATCAGCCTACCGACAAGCGGCAGTGTGCGCTCCCATCAGAAGTGTCGCTTTAGCTCGGCTTTTGATGCGATGCTTCTGACGCCTCTAAAAAGCAGCGCGTCTCATTGAAAATAATGCTTTTTAGAACGATTCTTGACGCCTCTGACGCTTCCGACGCATGAAAGGCCCATTAATCTGCAATAATGAGCTTGAAATAGCGCTGATCAAAATAATGAGGATTAAAATCTATATCGGATTCCTGATCGGGATGCAACGTCTGATTTCGATGAAGTCTGAAACCACGTGATCGGGCCCGATTTCCGATCACGTGATTGGATCGGGACATCCCTACTTGAAATGTTATCAGAATGTAGCATGCACTTATACTAAAGCACTTTTTAACTGCGGGGAATTGTGTGCTCTCAAATCACTTGTTTTCCATCTGTTTGTGTCTGATCCTGGCCTTTGAGATTGATCGGCACCTTGGAAGAGCTGATGGAGTCATGAGGTCACCGGACAGAGGTGTTTGTTAATGTTGATGTCTTTGCAGATGAACGGTGCAGTTTGGCCTCATTTTTAATTCTGAGAAGTCTTCAGTATCCTGGTGCTGTTTGTCTTGCTGAATGGTTGTTAGACTTGGATTCTAACCATCAACAACTAGATGGCTGGTACTATGTGTCTTCAAAGGATCCTACTGCTGGACTGACTCTGTATCAAATGAGCAGTTATTAAGTGAGACAAGGATGAGGAGGATCACTTGCATTGTGAGGGAGTGTCAGCTACAAGATTTTAGCCATGTGGCCCCTTTTCTCTGTGCGTGATCCATGACACAGCTGCCTGAGTGGAGAGGATCCCAGTAGCTGGAGAAGGCCAAGGGGATACCCACGTTTCACCTAGCTGTGGCAGATAAATGGTTATATTAGAAATGTGGGAATAGATGGGTTGTCTGCCTGGATGGTTGCTATCCAGGGCCTAAGGTGGTTCCATGAAGTTGTGGATGCGGCAAAGCGCAGCACCAGCACATGCTCCCAGAGTTTACTTGACTTTTTGTGTCTCAGGAAGAGAAAGATGCAAGATGTTCTTCAGTATTTTCCATAACTGGCTTTTTAAGTGTTTAACTTAATATTCTTTATATGTTGGAATTTTTAAGATTCTTAAAATACTTTTTAATGGCAAAATATTTTGTTGTAAAGATGAAAGTTGTTGGTAGAATTTATTGTTTTAATTTATTCCTAAATTAAGCAAAGGATAATGGACTACTCAGAAAATAATCAACAGACTAATAAAACAGTCATTAGATTAATCCATCAAAAAATAAGCAATAGATTAATTGATTACAAAAATGAGTGTTTGTTATTTGCAGCTCTCGCCGAGTCAGAGACCTGACCTTCTTTATTTAAGAAGCAGAATGTAAAGATGATTGCAGTGAACGTCTGGCAGTGTCACTGTGGAGGAATCAAACACAAAGTTGTGTCGTTTGACACTTGAGTCGGCACATCACCATGCTGACAACTTGGGCCAGCTTTTGTTTTCTACTAATACCTAGAACATTTTTCTCAACACTTAACATAAGGGTGATTCTTAGACTACGGGCACTTATTATGTCCTTTGATCATATTGTATGAAAAACAGAAAAAAGGGGACATTTCACACTTATAGTTATCTTTACAATGAAAGTGTGTTAAGAAATTTGTTCTAGTAGTCTATGATGACTGTTTCACCTTTTTTCAGCATCATTATATGCAAATATTGCCGTTTTGTGCTTGTCCCACACCCAGACTTTTGATCTTCAATGATAAAAATGAATGGTAAAGAAACTTTTTTTCTAATGCTTTAAAATATCTCTGAATAAAATATCAGTAAAATAATCAAAACATAATTGGGGTATTCAGTGTCATGCAACTGCTAACTCAGCCACATGGGGTGTGCAGCCAGTACATTCTGAGTGCCGGTCCCAAGTCCGGATAAATGAGGAGGGTTGCGTCAGGAAGGGCATCCGGCGTAAAACAAGCCAACCCAACTATGCAGACTCAGAATCGAATTCCCATACCGGATCGGTCGCAGCCCGGGTTAACAACGTCCGCCACCAGTGCCATTGCCCAACAGGGTGCCGGTGGAAATTGGGCTACTGCTGGGCGAAGACGACGAAGAAGAGGAGGAAAACGTTGCCACGAACAGCGGGAGAAGAAGAAAACTAGAAGGGTGGAAATGAGAGTGGGGACTTTGAATGTTGGTAGTATGACTGGTAAAGGGAGAGAGCTGGCTGATATGATGGAGAGGAGAAAGGTAGACATATTGTGTGTGCAAGAGACCAAGTGGAAGGGAAGTAAGAGCAGGCGCATCGGCGGTGGGTACAAGTTGTTGTACCATGGTGAGGACAGGAAGAGAAATGGTGTTGGGGTCATTTTAAAGGAAGAGTATGTTAAAAGTGTGTTGGAGGTTAAGCGAGTGTCTGACAGGGTGATGTGTGAAGTTGGAAATTGAAGGGGTGATGATGAATATCATCAGTGCATATGCCCCACAGGTAGGATGTGAGATGAAGGAGAAAGAAGATTTCTGGAGTGTGTTAGATGAGGTGGTGGAGAGTG
This sequence comes from Thalassophryne amazonica, assembly GCF_902500255.1. NCBI lineage: Eukaryota > Metazoa > Chordata > Actinopteri > Batrachoidiformes > Batrachoididae > Thalassophryne > Thalassophryne amazonica. The sequence goes on from NC_047109.1 coordinate 113,267,486, forward strand.
TGCCCAAGCATGAAAGAGTGGTGATAGGAGCAGACTTCAATGGGCATGTTGGTGAAGGGAACAGAGGTGATGAGGAAGTAATGGGTAGATATGGTATCAAGGATAGGAATGAGGAAGGACAGATGGTAGTTGATTTTGCAAAAAGGATGGAAATGGCTGTGGTGAATACCTACTTTAAGAAAAGTAGGAAAAGTAGTAACATATAAGAGTGGAGGAAGGTGCACACAGGTGGACTACATTCTTTATAGGAGATGCAAGCTAAAAGAAATCACAGACTGTGAGGTGGTAGCAGGAGAGAGCTTAGAAAACAGGTGATGATCTGTGAGCAGCAATATGGTTTCATGCCGAGAAAGAGCACTACAGATGCAATGTTTGCTCTGAGAATACTGTTGGAAAAGTACAGAGAAGGACAGAAAGTTACATTGTGTGTTTGTGGACTTAGAAAAAGCTTATGATAGGGTGCCAAGAGAAGAGTTGTGGCATTGTATGAGGAAGTCTGGAGTGGCAGAGAAGTATGTTAGGGTAGTGCAGGACATGTACAAGAATAGTGTGACAGCGGTGAGATGCGCAGTCGAAATGACAGACTCATTCAAGGTGGAGGTGGGATTACACCAAGGATCAGCTCTGAGTCCTTTCTTGTTTGCAGTGGTGATGGACAGGTTGACAGATGAGATCAGACAGGAGTCCCCATGGACTATGATGTTTGCAGATGACATTGTGATCTGTAGTGAGAGTAGAGAGCAAGTTGAGTCTAGTCTGGAGAAGTGGAGATATGCTTTGGAGAGAAGGGGAATGAAAGTCAGTAGAAGCAAGACTGAGTACATGTGTGTGAATGAGAGGGAGCCCAGTGGAATAGTGCAGTTACAAGGAGTAGAAGTGGTGAAAGTAGATGAGTTTAAATATTTGGGGTCAACTGTTCAAAGTAATGGAGAGTGTGGTAGAGAGGTGAAGAAGAGAGTGCAGGCAGGGTGGAGTGGGTGGAGAAAGGTGGCAGGAGTGATTTGTGACCGAAGAATATCAGCAAGAGTGAAGGGGAAAGTTTACAAAACAGTAGTGAGACCAGCTATGTTGTATGGTTTAGAGACAGTGGCACTAACAAAAAGACAGGAGGCAGAGCTGGAGGTGGCAGAGCTGAAGATGTTGAGATTCTCTTTGGGAGTGACAAGAATGGACAAGATTAGGAATGAACATATCAGAGGGACAGCTCAGGTGGGACAGTTTGGAGACAAAGTCAGAGAGGCGAGATTGAGATGGTTTGGACATGTGCAGAGGAGGGACCCAGGGTATATAGGGAGAAGGATGCTGAGGATGGAGCCACCAGGCAGGAGGAGAAGAGGGAGACCAAAGAGGAGGTTCATGGATGTGCTGAGAGAGGACATGCAGGTGGTTGGTGTGACAGAGGAAGATACAGAGGACAGGGTGAGATGGAAACGATTGATCTGCTGTGGCGACCCCTAACGGGAACAGCCGAAAAACAAAGAAGAAGAAGTGTCATACAACTGTTGTGATTTTTTTAAACAAAATGTAGTTGTCCCACACTATTGCCGTAATTTCCACCACAACACTGTAATGTCCCTTTAAACAGTTTGTATGAAAGATTGTTTGGGTAGTTTCTATGGAGATAAACAGTGACATCAGAGCACATGTATATAGCTCCAGATCACAACAATCAGTTGCCCCAAGGCGCTTTATATTGTATGGCAATGGTGTGGTGGAAATTACATTTACAAGGCCAATAGTGCCCGTAGTTAAAGAATCACCCATAAGACATTCATGTTTGCATCCACTAATACTCAGTGGCAATTCTTTGCAGAAAGTAATGTGAAAATGTGAACTACAGTAAATCAGCGTGAACTTCCCTTTTGTTGTATTGTCTGGCTGCTGTTAATGGAACATGTTCCTTTGATGGATTGGAGAGTGGAAAGACACAGGCACATGTCCAACCAGCTACTGCTGTCAGCCACAAAAGCACACCAAGTGCACTAATGCGCTGTAAGTGTACATGTGTATTCCATGTACAAAAACACATTCACAAGTACTTGAGGATGACAGCCACAACCCAGTGTCGAGGCACTTTCTGAAAATGCAGTACACTTTGCCTTGGAAGTGCTTCACAGCCAGAGTTCTCTTTTCCCTGCTGCCAAAAATGTGTCCCTCTCTTCCTCCAGACGACCTTTATTATGTACAAGAGGCCGTTCAGTGCTGAATAAAGTCATAGCTCTGCAGCTGAAACTGAGGCTAACCATTCATTAGCAGATGGACTAATCTGTAGACTTCTTATTAGGTTTTAATCTGTTGCTATCTGATCCATTTTTTGTGGTTTTGACTGCTGCCAGTGTTGGTGGTTTCATATTGAGTCTCATTGGTAGATGGGACTTGATAAACAGTCGCTGTTAGATGTCTTTCTCTTGGCCGCTCCTGAAGATTGAGGATGATGGTCTTCCATATGTTGGCGGCTTTGGAGATGTGATCAGATTCAGCCAGTTAGTCTGATCCTGGCTGCACGTCAAACAGCCCAATCCAACATTTGGTCTTTGGTAGGAGGAGTCTCGCTTTTCTTGTTGGCATCTTTTTCTTTCACCTATGTCATTCTGAATTGTCATCTGATAACCTGAATGCATCTCTTTCAGCTCTTGATTGATTTCCTTACTTGCACTGACTGTAACAGACCTGTTTCAGATGAGAGAACATGTGCCTAGTGAAGTCGTTGATCACTTCACTACAAGACTCAAGACATTCTCTATACCATTACCAAGATACGAGGTCTGTTAGAAAAGTATCCGACCTTTTTATTTTTTTCAAAAACCATATGGATTTGAATCACGTGTGATTGCATCAGCCAAGCTTGAACCTTCGTGCGCATGCGTGAGTTTTTTCACATCTGTCGGTTGCGTCATTCGCCTGTGAGCAGGCTTTGTGTGAGCAGTGGTCCACCCCTGTCGTTGGATTTTTATTGTGAATAAATTGTCTGAACGATTTGGAGCTTTGCTGCATCAAATTTTTCCAGAAACTGTGAGAGAACTCCAGGTGGACACTATTCGGAAAATTCAGATGGCTTTCAGGAACAATTTTATGGGGATTACACAGATTAAGGAGTGCTCCCGCCGGTTTAAAGACCACCCACACTGAGAGCGTGGCGCACTCCAAGCGCCGATCGTCAGGCTGAAACAACCAGATCATGTTGTGACATGCCCACCTCTTCCACAATTTCTCGGATAGTCACACGACTGAAAAGCCACCGAAAGCCGTCTGGCATCATTTTTCGGAGTCCAGCATGTCCTGTGAGACTTCAACACGGAGTTGCTTTTGCTCTGTTAGCAGCTTCGTGCCGAAGCCTTCAGCATGAATTTCGCTGCAACTCTTTTCATGGCCAACTCTTCTGTCACAGTAGAATGTGCCGAAAAAGTGCTGATGTCCACCTCTTTCACAATTTCTCGGATAGTAACATGACGGTCCCTCATCACCACAGCGTTCACTTTGGAAATGATCTGGTCATTTCAGCATGTTGATGGCCAACCGGAGCGTGGCCGTCTTTAAACCGGTTGTACCGCTCCTTAATCTGTGTGATGCCCACAGGATCGTGACCGAAAGCCGTCTGAATAATCCGAACGGTTTCCACCTGGCTGTCGCCCAGTTTCTGGCAAAATTTGATGCAGTCGCGCTGCTCCAGTCGTGCCGCCATTTTCCTTGCAAAGAAAAAACGATGAGAGACTACAACCATCCTCACACAAAGGCTGCTTACCAGCAAATGAAGCAATCGACAGGCGTGAAAAAATTCACGCATGCGCATGAAGGTTCAAGGTTGGCTCATGCAAGCACAAGTGATTCAAATCCATCAGGGTTTTGCAAAAAATAAAAAGGTTGGATACTTTTCTAACACACCTCGTAGTACGGAGGCCGTTGCCTGACAAACAGTACACGCAGTGAGTAAGCAAGAAAATGTTTAAAAAATGCTTTTTAAAAATAGATTCTTGGACTTAATAAATAAGAATTGCGATTGGGACGTGAATCAATTTTTTTCCGGCACCCCTAGTAAGGACACAATACTGTTGGATGTATTCAGGTTGGTTTGTGACTTTTTTTCACTCTGCAGATTTTACTATTGCTTGAATATTTTTTGTTAAATTGATTTGAGCCACTTGCATATATGTGTGGTCACAGTCTGCTGATGCAGATGTAATATGTACATGATATCTGGTGATAAGTGTCAGATCAGGTGCATGTCACAGATCATCGAAGTGAATGAATCAGATCTGACAAAAAAAAAATATAGAAGTTGCTATTGTGTGTTTCCAAAGAGGACTGCACGAGCATCTCTCTGAGAAAGCACAAAAGTTAGTGTCCCAATTATTATGCAAATGTCAGGGAAGTGGTGGCCTAATTATTTTAGAAGCAGGGCGTGACCAGAGGTTCAACTCCACGATCAGATAGAAACATCACTTGACTAAGGTCTTTATTGTGCAAGTTCCTCTCAGTGTGCAGTTGTGTGTTGTGCATGGCAACACCATGACAGCCAGTGTGTGTGTGTGTGTGTGTGTGTGTGTGTGTGTGTGTGTGTGTGTGTGTGTGTGTGTGAGAGAGAGAGGCATCATTGTAAAGCACTCAGACTGTTTGCTTCAGATAAAAAAGTGCTGTAGAAATATAATTATTATTGGGGGAAAAACTATTTAGAGGTGTTATTGAGGATATGTCTGCACAGGTAGGCGTTTGACACTCTGATTGGCTGGGACTGTGTTGAAGAAGGAGGGGGAGGAAGTAGCGGAGGATGAGGGAGGAGCTTCTGATGTGTGCACACACAGAATGTGTGCATCTGCGAGAGCGTGCACGCACACGTGTGTGACAGAAACCAAAACAGAGCAGCAGACCTGAAGTGACAGCCTGAAGTACGGGCCGCCCAGGGACAGAAACAAAAGCAAAAACAAAGCTTTGTGGTCTGTCCTCACCTGAGCCTAAGGAGAGGGAGGAGACGACATTAACAGGCAACATTTTCTTCACAAGGAGGCAGATGAGTCACAATGGACAGCTCCAGGTCCATCCAAAGCGAGATCATGTCTCTAAAAGGTATTTGCACATTCTAACACTAATTTACAGCATCAAGGATTTGTGGATTCTGTGACAGTAAAGTGGACATGTTATTAACAAGCAAAGGAAGCTTAGAGTGGGAGGGAGGTCATGTTCTTGTGTCCTGTCTTAGGCGGGGAGGAATGTCCGACAGCGGCATTGTCTGAAAATATGTGCAAGTTCAGACACTTTTTCACAGTTCACAGCGACAGTCACCAGTCTACAGTTTAGGAAGAAAGAAGGCATTTTTCCTTCTTCCACAGGGACCTGATCCTGCTTATTGAACTGTACCTGTCTTATAGGCACTAATCAATCAATCAATCATTCAATTTTATTTATATAGCGCCAAATCACAACAAACAGTTGCCCCAAGGCGCTTTATATTGTAAGGCAAGGCCATACAATAATTACGTAAAAACCCCAACGGTCAAAACGACCCCCTGTGAGCAAGCACTTGACGACAGTGGGAAGGAAAAACTCCCTTTTAACAGGAAGAAACCTCCAGCAGAACCAGGCTCAGGGAGGGGCAGTCTTCTGCTGGGACTGGTTGGGGCTGAGGGAGAGAACCAGGAAAAAGACATGCTGTGGAGGGGAGCAGAGATCAATCACTAATGATTAAATGCAGAGTGGTGCATACAGAGCAAAAAGAGAAAGAAACACTCAGTGCATCATGGGAACCCCCCAGCAGTCTAAGTCTATAGCAGCATAACTAAGGGATGGTTCAGGGTCACCTGATCCAGCCCTAACTATAAGCTTTAACAAAAAGGAAAGTTTTAAGCCTAATCTTAAAAGTAGAGAGGGTGTCTGTCTCCCTGATCTGAATTGGGAGCTGGTTCCACAGGAGAGGAGCCTGAAAGCTGAAGGCTCTGCCTCCCATTCTACTCTTACAAACCTTACAAGTAAGCCTGCAGTCTGAGAGCGAAGCGCTCTATTGGGGTGATATGGTACTATGAGGTCCCTAAGATAAGATGGGACCTGATTATTCAAAACCTTATAAATAAGAAGAAGAATTTTAAATTCTATTCTAGAATTAACAGGAAGCCAATGAAGAGAGGCCAATATGGGTGAGATATGCTCTCTCCTTCTAGTCCCCGTTAGTACTCTAGCTGCAGCATTTTGAATTAACTGAAGGCTTTTCAGAGAACTTTTAGGACAACCTGATAATAATGAATTACAATAGTCCAGCCTAGAGGAAATAAATGCATGAATTAGTTTTTCAGCATCACTCTGAGACAAGACCTTTGTAATTTTAGAGATATTGCATAAATGCAAAAAAGCAGTCCTACATATTTGTTTAATATGCGCATTGAATGACATATCCTGATCAAAAATGACTCCAAGATTTCTCACAGTATTACTAGAGGTCAGGGTAATGCCATCCAGAGTAAGGATCTGGTTAGACACCATATTTATAAGATTTGTGGGGCCAAGTACAATAACTTCAGTTTTATCTGAGTTTAAAAGCAGGAAATTAGAGGTCATCCATGTCTTTATGTCTGTAAGACAATCCTGCAGTTTAGCTAATTGGTGTGTGTCCTCTGACTTCATGGATAGATAAAGCTGGGTATCATCTGCATAACAATGAAAATTTAATTTAATTTAATAATACTGCCTAAGGGAAGCACGTATAAAGTGAATAAAATTGGTCCTAGTACAGAACCTTGTGGAACTCCATAATTAACCTTAGTCTGTGAAGAAGATTCCCCATTTACATGAACAAATTGTAATCTATTAGATAAATATGATTCAAACCACCGCAGCGCAGTGCCTTTAATACCTATGGCATGCTCTAATCTCTGTAATAAAATTTTATGGTCAACAGTATCAAAAGCAGCACTGAGGTCTAACAGAACAAGCACAGAGATGAGTCCACTGTCTGAGGCCATAAGAAGATCATTTGTAACCTTCACTAATGCTGTTTCTGTACTATGATGAATTCTAAAACCTGACTGAAACTCTTCAAAGAGACCATTCCTCTGCAGATGATCAGTTAGCTGTTTTACAACTACCCTTTCAAGAATTTTTGAGAGAAAAGGAAGGTTGGAGATTGGCCTATAATTAGCTAAGATAGCTGGGTCAAGTGATGGCTTTTTAAGTAATGGTTTAATTACTGCCACCTTAAAAGCCTGTGGTACATAGCCAACTAATAAAGATAGATTGATCATATTTAAGATTGAAGCATTAAATAATGGTAGGGCTTCCTTGAGCAGCCTGGTAGGAATAGGGTCTAATAGACATGTTGATGGTTTGGAGGAAGTAACTAATGACAATAACTCAGACAGAACAATCGGAGAGAAAGAGTCTAACCAAATACCGGCATCACTGAAAGCAGCCAAAGATAACGATACGTCTTTGGGATGGTTATGAGTAATTTTTTCTCTTAGTTAAAATTTTATTAGCAAAGAAAGTCATGAAGTCATTACTAGTTAAAGTTAAAGGAATACTCAGCTCAATAGAGCTCTGACTCTTTGTCAGCCTGGCTACAGTGCTGAAAAGAAACCTGGGGTTGTTCTTATTTTCTTCAATTAGTGATGAGTAGTAAGATGTCCTAGCTTTACAGAGGGCTTTTTTATAGAGCAACAGACTCTTTTTCCAGGCTAAGTGAAGATCGTCTAAATTAGTGAGACGCCATTTCCTCTCCAACTTACGGGTTATCTGCTTTAAGCTGCGAGTTTGTGAGTTATACCACGGAGTCAGGCACTTCTGATTTAAAGCTCTCTTTTTCAGAGGAGCTACAGCATCCAAAGTTGTCTTCAATGAGGATGTAAAACTATTGACGAGATACTCTATCTCACTTACAGAGTTTAGGTAGCTACTCTGCACTGTGTTGGTATATGGCATTAGAGAACATAAAGAAGGAATCATATCCTTAAACCTAGTTACAGCGCTTTCTGAAAGACTTCTAGTGTAATGAAACTTATTCCCCACTGCTGGGTAGTCCATCAGAGTAAATGTAAATGGTATTAAGAAATGATCAGACAGAAGGGAGTTTTCAGGGAATACTGTTAAGTCTTCAATTTCCATACCATAAGTCAGAACAAGATCTAAGATATGATTAAAGTGGTGGGTGTACTCATTTACATTTTGAGCAAAGCCAGTTGAGTCTAATAATAGATTAAATGCAGTGTTGAGGCTGTCATTCTCAGCATCTGTGTGGATGTTAAAATCGCCCACTATAATTATCTTATCTGAGCTAAGCACTAAGTCAGACAAAAGGTCTGAAAATTCACAGAGAAACTCACAGTAACGACCAGGTGGACGATAGATAATAACAAATAAAACTGGTTTTTGGGACTTCCAATTTGGATGGACAAGACTAAGAAGCTTTCAAATGAATTAAAGCTCTGTCTGGGTTTTGATTAATTAATAAGCTGGAATGGAAGATTGCTGCTAATCCTCCGCCTCGGCCCGTGCTACGAGCATTCTGGCAGTTAGTGTGACTCGGGGGTGTTGACTCATTTAAACTAACATATTCATCCTGCTGTAACCAGGTTTCTGTAAGGCAGAATAAATCAATATGTTGATCAATTATTATATCATTTACTAACAGGGACTAATGCCAACTGCAGGATTAGAACCTGATGCTGTGACCTTCAGGAAATGTGGAGCCTTGTGTCAATTTGAAATGCGTTGAAAGCCGATGTTGGTGCTGCATTGAGAATAAGAGCATCTGTGTCTTCTGACATTCAACCAGATTTTTTAAATGAAGGTGATGAAGCAGCAAAATATGAAGAATCACATTCAGTAAGGAGCTTTTTTTTTTTTTTTTTTTTTTTGCCTGTTTGACCGGTGTGTCTGATGTTGACATAGACATGTGTGTCACTACATCCCAGCCTGTGTAAATGGACAACCACAGACTTACATGGGCACGTGAATGACAAATGCCAAACCTCACATTTGCCATTCAAACCCGCCATGCAAACGCCAACATTTCTGTCTGATGAATGAGCAGCTACACTTGTACTCGTGTGGATTTCTGTATCAGAATTAACAAACTTACAGTCACACATAGTTATGTGTTTCTGATAATTGGGTCCAAAAAACATCAATTTCACTATAAATTCTCTGTCCTTCTTTTCATCATTTGGCCTCATTGTATTTTTTTTTTTTTTTTCATCACCAGTGGAGACTTGTTTTGGATTCAGGTCTTGTCATCATTTAATTCTGAGTAAGGAGTGTTAGGAATTAGTGTCATTAAATGAAAGTGTGTGTTGTCATGAAGTTAGCTGAGATTGCGCTCCAAAATAAGAAGCCCAGCAGACTCTCAGCGCTACCTGTCAGCTCCTTACTTCTTCAGATTCTTCTTCTATTTGTAATTTTCATGTCACTTAGATCAGTAAGACCATTCATACCCAAATTCCAGAATTCTGTGTCTGACTTTGAAATCTATTAATATTCTGCGGCCAACCCAAACCATTTATCTCGTGTGTCTGTCAAAATGAGGATTATTTCCCACATATAGTGTATATATTCTAAACGATGTATGACACATAAATTAAATACAATTTTACTGTTATTTCTGATTAGCTTTTAAAATTAGTAAATATTTCAAAAATTGGCAAAATTGAAAGTCAGATATTTTATGTGGCACCCCACCGGCAGTACCTACACGGTCCACTAGGTGGGCCCCCCCAAACACAGAAATTGCAATACAATATCAGCAATACCTATGAACTTCCACCTTCATTATCCCACATTAATTTAAAGTAGCATGTTGTTGGGCTTGCTAATAGAATCATACACATTATGCTAGCTTGAGATCTTAAGGCCACAGTCCAGAAATGCCTCAAAGATAAGTGGCACTTCAGCTAATTGTAGGGTTATAGGTGGCGCCCTCAACTCGCCACTGAAATTTTTCATTTGTCTGGTACTCCTCCCATTTTAGACTGACACCAGTCAGAATGAACCTGGTCAGTCATTGGTGTCTTGAGATACAGTTGTGGTCAGACGTTTACATACACTTATCATGGGCATGAATATCACGGTAATTTTGGGCTTTTAATTATGCATTTGTCTTTCTTTTGCCATGGTGAAATGATTGTACAGCATACACCATAAATTAATTTAAAAAACAAGAACTGAGTGCACAATTTTGAATTTATTTCTCTATTCCACACAGGGACAAAATTATACATACAGGCTCAAATATATACTGTACACTTAAATTCTCTTAAATCTTTCAATAAGTGATGCTGAAGGTCTCTTTGAACGTGGCAAGGCCAAGGCTTATTAGCACTTTGTTAGTGATCCTGATGGACTCCAACTGATAGTTTCTCTTTGCCAGCATAAAAAGGACATGTTTGGCAGCACTCATTGGATTTACTCATGGTCAGAACAATGGGAAAGTCTAAGGAACTCAGTGAAGTGGTGTCCACTTAGTGGAATTTTCAGGTTCTTTAGGCAGAATGTTCTCAGCTGTCCTTACATTGTCCATCACTGTGGTGGAGCAGGAAACTGGTGATTTCTTGGGTAGGCGCGACAGAAATTTTGGGAAATTTTCAACACTTTCTGTCCCCTCCTGTATTCTGTCACAGTTCATTGCATTGTCCTCTAATCAGCATAGATGTTTACTGGAGATAATCCTTTCACGTTTATATATTTGTTAACAGCATGATTCCCCCCTTTTGCCAGTTTTCTCAAATATTTGTTTTTTCTAAGTTCCAAGTACATTGTGAACTAAAAATAAAAACAAAGGATCCAGACAGTTGCCTAAGGAGTTGCACAGTTCCACTGATGTGCCGTTACTCCTACATAAAAATTTAATTCAAGCCACATAACTTTAACAAACCGGGCGACCGAAAACCATAGATTGATTGGCGTCCAGTTCTACCATCTGGAATCGCGTAGTCAAAGTGGAGGCCTCAGAAAATCTATCAAAGAACAAAACCTGCCCGATAACCAGCACTTTGGTGGCCAGGATTGGCAGTTTTGATAGCAGAGCTCTCAGAAGGATTTCAGGCATCTGCTGGTTCCCCTGAACAACCAGTGAGGAGCTCCAAGTGCAGACCCAACAGCCACCTTCATCATGCCTTGCAGCAGTGCAAAGAGTCCCATGGTATGGCCACATCCAGCACCTCCCTTCTGAATTTCCTACACAAGCCATCCTAGATGTTGATCCACATTGGGGTGGCTGGAAAAGGTCAAGAAGAAACACCTCTCCAGCACATGCTGGCTGGATGTCAGTATCTGCATGATCATGCTGGCCCAGACTCAACAGGTGGCACAGGTGCTGGTAAATCCGGTTATTTCTATGCACCAGAGCTGTGAAAAAATGTGAAATTTTGAATTGTAATTTTGCATCTTGTTTGGAACTTTTGCACAGCCCTGCTGCACACTGTGCAATAGGACTAAGAAGAAAACGACAGACATTACCTGCAGTTGCAAAGGTCTCCAAGGTTTTCATGAGCCGTAATGGTTCATGAGCCAGCCCAAGATCTCTGAACACCCATCAGATAAACTTCAATGTGTACAAACAAAGAAAAAATATAACGCAATGCCAAAATACCCTCGGCCATGTGAGCATTGTGTTCCTTTGTTTAATTAACTATTAACATCCTATTGTCGTACGTACAATTTGCACATGTTCAATAAAGCCCCTCTGTCAATCAGTTAATCATAAACAATATTTACATGTTAACGGCCTCTGCAGGAGGTGTCCATGTGTACATTGGCTTTTGACAAGAGTGGAAGTTGTGCAAATCAAAGAATATTTGTAGATCATCCTCTGTGCATTTGCTGGTATTAATGAGATAAATTTGACCCCATAGGAAGTTAGATATGAGTTGGCGGATGTTAGCATGCACACTAATGCCACAAAATGTCTCATAAATGACTCCGGGGTGTTATCAGTTTACAAAAACAGCATTTTCAGTTTTATAAGTGTTTATCTCTCACTAGCCTTTACATAATATATGACAAAGAGGTCATATTTACACACAAACAAAACTGAATTTTGCATCTAGCTACCAGCCTGTGACGTCACCATGCTGATGTCCGCAAAGTGTCCTGTAAATAAGTTCAGAGGTTGTTGTTAGTTTCCAAAAAAGTGTTTTCAGTTTTAGAAGTGTTTATTTGTCATTAGCTTATATATATTATATGAGAAACTTCTATATAAACACAATATGAAGCGGTTTTGCAGAGACCAGCCAATGACGTCATGGTGCAGCTCTACTCTGGTTGACTGTCACCCCGCCACTCAAAAACAAAAGTGAACAGATTGAAACAGAATGTTACCTGTGAATTTGAAGACTGTGGCAGTAATATGACTGGACTTATGTTGAGCACAGACAGGTGGACGGATGGACGGACGCAAAGCCTTCACATTACCCAATGGTCATATTTGATGGGCTCAGGTAAAATTTAACCTTTCCTTAAGTTGTCTGAATGATTAAAAAACACTGCAAAAACTGATTTAATCAATTCAATTCAGTTATAAAGTGCCAAATCACAACAAAAGCGGTCTCAAGGTGCCTCACACAGAACAGTTCAACATAAAAATAAAAAATTCAAATACATAAATAATTAAAAACATAAGTAAAAGAATAAAACAGAAAAAATTATTCATAAGAAAGAGAATAAAAATAGGTTTTAAGTCTTGACTTAAAAATGCCACGGGCCCTGACTGCCTCACGGTAGCAGGGCAACCGCAAAGCCTGGGCTGGCACGTAGGGTTTCACCAGATCGGCCAGATAACACGGTGCCGGTCCATGAACAACTTTTATAAGTCAATAACAAAACCTTAAAAATCTGCTCTCACAGAGACAGGGAGCCAGTATAAAGATGCCAAAATGGGTGTGATATGCTCAAACCTTCTGCATCATGTCAAAAGTCTGGCAGCAGCGTTCTGAACGCCTGAGTGTTCTGATATATAGGAGTGAAATGGTTAGTCGAGTAACTAAAATAATTCAATTACAAAAACATTTTTGAGGCAAATTCTGTGCCTTGAAGCTCCGTTTAACGTAGTATATATGCCAGGCCTGTGTGTGGCACTGTAACATCCCCAGAAAAACTAACAGAAGAAGACTAGAGCATGTACGCCATGTAAGAGCTAATCAATATAGCACCAGAAGCTACAACTTTCCAATGCGACACACAGATTAAAATAAAGCCTTTCAAGAGAAAGAAGACCCACACTGATTATCTGAAATAGACTTACTGCGCATTTAAAGCGAAGCAATGTGTTTGTGTAATTTAAAAAAAAAACCACGGTTTGGTCCGCTGCCTGCACTCCGCTCTACATGCACTTTAAGTCAATCGCGTTTATTCAAAAACTGCCTATATTCAGAGTTTTCATCGACAGGTTGCAGAGCGGATTTATCAATGTGGCTTTTGTGGCTGCACTCCAGAGCCCAGTTTCTCACAGGCTGTGCTCACGTTCACGTGCAGCCTGACTGAGGACAGGGCAGGAAAGATCCAAAACTTTTAAAGATGTGGAAAAATAAATAATTACCCAGGAAAACAGAAAGCGATACGCTAAATTTGACAATCTGTATGATGGCACAGCAACATTGTGCCACTGCATAGAGAGAGCCCTGGACTGTTGATGTTTAAACGTACAAAAGTACTTTTTGATCTGATTACTCAATTAAATAATTGCTAGAATACTCAATTTCAGAAATATTGATACTACTGATATCTAAGAAAGTAAAAAAAAGACTTGTTTAAAGAAAATTTGACTTTTTGTCTGAATAGAAAAATAATCCTGTCAAGTTTTTTTTTTTTTTTTTTTTTTTTTTTTACATAGGAAAAAATGTCTTATTTTGGGAAAATGTATTTCATTTTTTTTTTAAATAAGTTTTTCCAGCTAATAAGTAAGTCCCTTCGGCTGCTCCCTTGTTTGCACTCAGGGTCACCACAGCAAATCTAAGGCAGATCTGCATGTTGAATTGGCACAGGTTTTACACCAGATGCCCTTCCTGATGCAACTCCACATTACATGGAGAAATGTGGCAGGGGTGGGATTTGAACCGGGAACCTCTGCACTGAAACCAAGCGCATTAACCACTTGGTCACCACCCTTGCCAGGTTTTTCCAGCTAATATCAAGCTGTATTTAACCGGTAACAAGGAAAGGCAATGGATTTCAAATTATCCAAGGAACGAGATTGTTTTCCTTATTTTAGGACAGAGACTAATCTTAAAATAAGAATTCTGTTTAGTTTTAAGGCACATTTTGATTATTCAGTGCCTAGACATTTTACTAATTTTGAGAATTCTAATAAAGTAAATTTTTCTTAACCCATTGGCAGATTTTTTTTCGCTTAATGCAAGACACAAAAGAAGACACTCGTGGTGATGTCCACAGCTCTGATGGCTTCCTTTTTTAAGTCAAGACTCAAAACCTATTTTTATTCTCTTTCTTATGGATAGTTTTTAATTTTTATTTGTTTTATTCTTTTACTTCTGTTTTTATTTATGTATTTGAATTTTTTATTAATTTTTTATTCATTTTTAATTATTTGTTCAATTTTATGTTGACTTGTTTTATGTAAGGCGCCTTGAGACGGCTTTTGCTGTGATTTGGCGCATTATAAGCTAATTAAATAAAATAAAATTTAATTAATTCCTGTCAGACTGGAACGATAGTGGAGGCGGTTCTAGCACTGTCCTGTGGATAAATGAAATTCCAAGCTGGCAAATGCAGAAATCCCCCCCCCCCAAACACACACACACAGATACACACATCTGCTCAAGCATGACTATTTACATAAATACTGTGAGAAACCACACATTATTTATCTTGGAGGATTGAAAAAATAATAAAAGGGGGATTACTAAGTGAGATCATCGCTTCCCCAGAATAAATGTTTGTGTATTTGCAGCTTTGTATGTTTGCCCGTAGTGGGTGCGTGAGAGTTTTGATACAGTTGTACTAATAGGAAAATGTTTATTGGATTTCAGCGGAGTGCAGAAACTGAGTGAAACCTTTGTTGATTTATGATGATCACACTGTAAGCAGTGTTCTTCATCCCTGTTCCTGCTTTCATATCTGCATGTTTCATGAACGGAACATGTATGCGCTGCAAACAGGCCTGTGCATGTCGCATCGCCACATAGCGTACAGACGGGAGTGCAGAGGGGAAGCCGTGTCAAATGGCCCGTCTGTAATTAACGTGATGTCTTTTTACAGTCTCACCGTGGGATCGATTTCAGTTACACTGCCAGGGGTGGTGTCAGTGGCTCTGCAGCCATTTAAGATCCTTCTCTCTGTTTCAGCAGTTATTACATCTTAGCACACTGCAACAGTTATATAGTCAGTGCAAAGGAAAGAATGAGAGAGAAACCTGAGCCTTGAGTGATAATTTTAAGCATTCTCTACTTGTGAGGTTTATGAATTGTTTGACTTTGATCCTTTTGCATAAAAGCTGAATTGACTCAAGCTGCTGTATCGAGACCATCTGTTCTCTTTTTAATCATTTTGACTGCAACTGACTGTGTTAACGTGTCAAATTTCATGTAGTTATTTTTTAAAGATTTTTCTGCTGCTAAATTGTGCTTGGTGTGGTATTTTAATGCATTATCAGACATAGTGAGTGTGGGATTATTATTATTATTAAAGTGGAGCTGTGAGTAATCTGAGCATTGCGCGCTACATTCATGCAAATGGATATGTATAGTTTGCCTCCTCGTGTGCAGCGTTTAAAGGCTATACGCCCTCTATATTTCCCCAATACATGAACAATTACGAAAAAAAATGATATATAAATAATCATATTAATATCTGGTTGATATGATCATATATTGGATGGCACGCTGGTAGAATTTCTTTTTTACTCATAAATTAGCCCAATATGTATTTTGGGAGCGAGCTGCATGGTAACTTTGCATAGTTAGTTGGCGTGCCAAAGTTAAATCAGCTGGGCAAGGCCAGCAAGCTCCCTAACTGACATGGTCACTAGCTAAATAATGCATTAACCATTACCGATTGCCATATACCAGTAGTTTTTCCTTGTTTTTTTTTTTTTGGTTTTTTTTGATAGTTTGGGAGGTCCTGTGACTTATTCTTCAGTGTGACTTGTATATCGAGCAATCAATAATTGTTAATAATAAGAAGAAATATAATAACTATTTATATAGGGCTTTCCCAGGAATCAAAGCATTAAACAAAATAAACTCTAATAATAAAAGAACAAATGCCAAGAATAAAAAGTACTCTACAACAGTGTACAAAATTCCAAAATTAAACAGCTCCAGATTTTTATACTCCAGAAATTATGAGTACTAACCAGTCTGTCCTTGACACTTTCTTTATTGATCTGTTCACCTCAGTTCTTTGACTTTTTATTTTTTCATTGAGATTAGGACGTGGGTAGTTCATCTGATAGCTCCCAGTGTAGCAGTTGTTTACTTTCGGTGCTTTTGCACTGCAACAGTGACTTAAATCTAGAATTCATAACCGTACCCTGTTGGGACTGGTACAGGTTTTGACTGTGGTGACTGTTTGGGTTTTCCACTAGCTTCAGTTGAAGCCATAACACACATTGTGACATCATACCTCTGGTGCACAGTTTACCCTCATATCCAGTGTTGTGTTGAATGAATAAATGTTCTCAGTTAATTCTCATTCATGTCCTTTATCCTTTATTAAAAATAAATTACATATATACAGTTAGGGCCCCTTCACACATAGTACGAATATGTACAACTCCTGTTGGAATAGCTCGTATGAGCGAACCACGCAGATATTTCATGGACAGGCAGGCATGAACGATGCTGCTGCAATGGTTCATGCACGTGGGAACACAGCAGCTTTTCACAGCAGCTGCTTTGATTGCCAGTCAAACTTTGCCACTGAGCTACCATCGCTGTCCTGTAAAAGGTGCGGGAAACTGCCTGAAATCAGGAAGGACATGGACCTGTTAAAGAAAATGCGCTATATAAAACACCGCATTGTTTTGAATCCCTCTTATCAAGTGGACAATACAAGTATGATCCGTCTGTTCCTCTGTAGATGACCCGTGGTCACAGATGTACAGTCATGAAATGAAATGAATGATGAAGCAGTTCGCTCTCATCATGTACACATCTGCTGGTCCGGAGTGTCCAGTCGGCCCCGTGCATGTAGCCTGCCTGACACACATGTCTTGTGGATGGCGCACCTCAGGATTGACACCGCGTCATGTGGAACAGAGTTCACGTGGGTGACGTGACAGTTAGATCGCCCGCTGCGTGTTATGATCTGACGGTCCGTTTCAACCTGGGGGCAGCCTGTCAATGTGTTTGCTGTGTGTGTGCTCGCTCGCTGCAGCCTGTCACCACAGCGATACATGTTTTTATTTATGTCCACGTGAGGACAGCAAGCAGACACACGCGCGTCACATTGGACAGTTGTTAGTCCATGTCCATCCAAACATGGTATGTGTTCCCTGGCCGTGACGTCCAGAACCACAGATCTCCGCTGCCGCTCCTGTGGGCGGCCACACCCCCTGCCAGTTTAGCGCACACACCAACGTGTAACTGTGTCTTTTTGCAAAGCCATACTCATGGAGCACTTAAACAAATTTCACATCCAGCTCAACAATGATTGTCTGTTGTCTGTTGTTGTGTTGATAGTGCAAATGACCACACATTTTCTAAGTGCCATGCGAGCAGTGTTAGATGTCCATGCGTGTCACCTGGAATTTGGCCGGCACCTGCCACGAGAGGGTTCGATGGGCTCGTACAGCGCACACTCTCTTTCAGCCACTGATGTGTGCATATAGTTGTAGCAACAGGCGTACGAGGCGTTGGAAGCAGCTACAGTTTTACACGTTTTGAATATGACTCCTGATTCATGCGCACTTCATGTGCAATTCGACCAAATTCGCACTATGTCTGAAGGGGCCCTTACACACGCACACACAATCTTCAACCGTTTATCCAAGATTGGGTCACGGGGAGCTGGAGCCTATCCCAGCAGTCATAGGGAGTGAGGCAGGGTTTACCCTGGACAAGACCCCATTCTGTCTCAGGGCCACAGACACACAAACACATTCACACCTGTGCACACACCTACAGACAACTTAGTTTCCAGTCCACCTAACCTGGATGTGTTTGGGTGTGGGAGGAAGCCGGGGCGCCCGGAGAGAACCCACGCAAACACGGGGAGAACATGCAAACTCCACACAGAAAGGCCCCAGGTGGGAATCGATCCCATGACCTTCTCGCTGTCAGGCAACAGTGTTAGCACTGCCACCGTGCTGCCCAAATAAATTGTATCTTTGCGATATTTACGTCAAGTCGTAGCATGTTCCCAAAATCCTCACTCAGGATTCAAAAGGAGTTTATTGTCATATGCACATAGGAACATGTTCCCTGCACAATGAAATGTGTTTACTGCATTTTTACCCATCCTAATTGCCAGTTAGGAGCAGAGGTCGCCTTTTTTGGCGCCCGGGGACCCAGCTCCAGATGTATATCCCTGCCCTAGGTCACGAGCAGGGCTGAGCAAACCTTGACCGGCCTCATGACACACTTAACAAACAACACCATACATAAGCCGGTCAGGTACATGAACACATATAAAAGCACACACAAGGAAGGAATTGGGAAAAGAAAACCTCCATTGCTGCTGTGTTGAACTCACGCAGCACCACTGGAGAGCAAAAAAAACCCATAGCACAGAAAAACAGTCATAACAAAAAACAAATCACAACAGATGACAGCCGTGCACACTGTAAAATGCACACAAAAATATTCAGCTGTCTGCTGCACAAACACAAACAGGGAGTTCCCTGACATGATTCTCGGTATTTTAGGGTATTATTTCTCACATAGAACACCTCTCTTCCTGTTTTTCTGTATTTCCACATTTTTCCACATTAGCAAACAAATTCAAACCAGGATTTTCCCCGTGATGCTCCACTGTGTCCCCGTGTCCCACTTGTAGAGAAAAGCACACTTGTGTCATGTCGTTTCCTTTTCTCATACTTCACTATATATTTGTTTCCTGCCCGAGACAGCGGGCGGAAAAGGTGACATTCTTATGTTGCCCTTTTAAGTGTAAATGACCCAGTACAACTCAAACCAGCAATATTACAGATAAAATGGAAAATATTGGGTGCTCGCAGTAAACGTGGAGGATACGTGTCAAAACTCAGTCGCACTCTCATTCAATTTCTCAGCTGCTGGAGACATTATGGACTAATTTAAAATAGTTGTGTGTCCTCATGGGTTTTAAAGTCTAATCAGTTTGTCCTTGACCAAAGACCTACCTCTACACCATATTTTAATGAGTTCTGTTTGTGTGTGTTTGAAGTCCGTCTCAACACACACAGTCTGTGAGCACAGCTCAGGAGTCACAGCGCCTCCAGGATCCAATGTGCGATGTGACTGTACCAAGGCTTTTAGTGTGTCCGGTGAGCTGTCCCGCCACACGGCGGTCGTTGTGTGATTATTACAGACACACGGACGCTTTTGATGTTGTGTTGCTGTCTTGAGTAAGAAATCCTTCCGCGACTGTTCAGAGACTTGCAGGTCTTTAAATGTTACCACAAAGGCATAAAAAAGTGTCATGAATGTGAGTAAACATATCTCGAATCATCTGTAATGGTAGCAGAAGAAATCGCTGCTACGCCTGAGATCTATCCGACCTTCCATTGGAGAACCCGGGATTTTCCTGTCTTCATGTCCTTCTGTGATTCATTGAGGATCGTGGTCTAGGTTCTGGTGGTTTGTGACATC
Organism: Thalassophryne amazonica; assembly: GCF_902500255.1. NCBI lineage: Eukaryota > Metazoa > Chordata > Actinopteri > Batrachoidiformes > Batrachoididae > Thalassophryne > Thalassophryne amazonica. The sequence continues at coordinate 113,287,207 of NC_047109.1, forward strand.
ATGATGACTTAATGACTCACTTTGAAGCTTCATGAGGATATTCATGGTGTTTGTTTGGGCTAGCATGGATGAATGGATGGATTATAGACTCGTGGTGTGCTGATGCGACTGCAGTCCCATTAACAAATGAAGTGGTCATTGTAAAACCGGTTTACTGATCACAGAGCAGAATGTTTGCATTCAGGTCTGTTCTTGCAGTTAGTTATGAGGAGGCGCCGCCGTTTGGTTTTAATGCTGAATGAACATTCTCATGACTGAGTGTGGTTTCTGCTCCGTGTGTGTTTATCTTTCAGTTTGGATTTGTTATCCGTCTGATGGCCTTTGTGTGCATGATGTTTTTTTAAAACTTTTTTTGCATCCGCCAAGGGCATAATAAAATCATCTGTGTTTATTTATTTATTCATTCATTTATTTCACTGTTTGACTGTCAAAAACTACTACACAGATTTTAACAAAATTTGCACCACAGATGGATATTAGGGCATGGAAGACTCCACTCAATTTTGGAGATGATCTGGATCCAGTTTGGCGGACATTAGACATCTCAGCTTACTCTTGTTTTTTTTAATAAGCTCAGGTTTTTTGGGGGTTTTTCATTTAGACATCAACAGCCGTTGGTGTCACTTTATTTTCTGCCTCATAATTTAATCAGTGAAATGATCAGCACTTTAAACAGATTTGCAAAGTCTTATTGCTTGAGATTTTTGCATTCCAAATTTCTCTCTTTGCATGAAGAAGGTTTTGCTTTAGGCAAAATTTTGGCCTGAAAGTTTTTTTTTTTTTTTTTTTTTTTTTTTTTTTTTTTTTTTTTTTTTTTAAACTTTGGTGACGTACATCACAGAAATCCTGTCGGAGACACACGCACTGAGCTGTCTTTTGCTCTGTGATGTACCCACACAGTTTGGATTAGAGATCAACAGCTATGCATTTTATTCTTTTTACTTTTTAAAACTTTTTTATAATGCTTTTAATCTTTTAATTACATTCTTTGATCTTTTGGTTTAAGTTGTTGTTTTCTGTGAAGCGTCTTGAGGCGATGCGGTCATGATTTGGCACTCTATATATTAAATAAATTTAACTGAAATTGAATTGAATTGAGAGATAAAAAGATTGTGATAATGTATCATAATAGAATTTCTAGATCGAGCAGCCGGTTATACAGTTTTATAGCTTGTTTACCAAAGTGCACGTCCATTTCCTACCACAAAGTGTTGGTTGAGGTGCCTGTGGTTAGGAAAATGTTGGAAATAAGGAAAAAGAGAGAGATGGAGATTGGAAAAGGGTGAGGGGCACAAAAATGAATTATAAAGTGAACTTGTATCATCCACTAAAGCTGAGGAGGTTTTTGATTTTAAAAAGTAACCTGAGGATTACCTTTGACAGTGATATTTAAAGCAGGATCACAAAGTATAAAGCTGCACAGACTGTTGAGTAAATAGAGATTTGAGACACTGTTGTACAACATGCAGGGAGAAACGCATATCTCCTGCTTTGACCTTTCACAATAAAAGCCGGAGACATGCAGTGCTGCTGCAACTGTAGTAATAATAATATTAGTGTTGCACTTTATTAGCCTCAGTAAAAAATATAAAATACAAAAGTTTGTGAAGTGAACGCTCACGTTTTTCTTGTATTTATTGTCTTTGTTATGTTTTGTGAGCCAGTGAACTGTGGCATAGTTTGCTGTGTGGTTTGTGTCCTTTGAGGGCTGTACTGGATCCACACCTCACAGCTCTGATTTTGCACAAAATGCCAACAAAACTGTGACAACACAGGGAGGAAGGAAAAGTTGCAAGAGGCTTTGGGAGACTCAGGAAGTTGTAGCTGCTTTCATGGTGACTGCTGACATGAAACATCTGTGTGTTACTGTATACCGTCGTATCACTGTGATACTATGCTATTATTATTTTACTTTAATGTAATCCATCTTGGCTGTTAGGAAAATCAAATTCTATGGTACTTTGAGAACATTTTGTTCTTAGTCAGAAGTAGCACCCCCCCCCCCAAAAAAAAACAAAAAAACACAACAACAACCAAAGAGCCGCATAACTAGTTTAATTAGAACTTTAAAGAGAATTTGGGAGGATGTTTTTTGATCCAGCATAAAACAGCTGGCAAAGAAGCACTGTTTTTGAACTGTGACTCTAATCGGTGTCGAGGCCTTGACCTTAAAGTCTGAGGGTCGGTCTTTATCCAGAGTGTGTGAAAACTCCAATATGGGAGCAGCGTTTTCTTGTTGAACTGTTCTAAAAAAAAAAGAAAAAAAAAAAAAAAAGTCTGTGCTGTTGATCCTTTAAACCCCCACAATCTGCCAGCAGGTTTGAAAGGCAGTTATAATTAAATAAATCTCAATTACAGTGTTTATCACTGACAGAAATGTTAAAAATTTTAATTATTAGAGCTCACTGATTGAATATCAGCTAGAGCCCGACCGATATGGATTGTTTGAGGCCGATAACGATATTTGGATGAAAAAATGCCGATAATTGATAAATCGGCTGATTTGCCAATAGCTGATAAATCAGCCGATATTATTTTTTTTTAAATGAATAAAATGTTCTTTTTTGGACCCTTAACAAAAAAGGTATGAGCTAAAAGCTGAAGCTTTCTCCTCATATTGATTAACTTTATAACAGAGAAGAATTTTCAAGTTAAAAAAATGCAATCAAGAATTAAACCTTTGTGAAAGTAGCAAATAAATACATATCCTTAAAAAGAGTTGTGAAATGATCTGATCTTGTACCTCTTGTTGCTGCAACTTTAGATGTAGGTTCAGGATAAGGATATAGATCCTGATAAACTTACTTGTATGCTTTTGTCAGCCAATCAGTGCAGTGTGACGGCGAACTGCGGGGGCCAGTGATGAAAACATTTAAGCAGGGGTGTAAGCAGCTCTCAGTTGAATGGAGTCAGAGCTCCATCTACTGGACAAACGGTGCAAGGACATTTTACATTGCCGACACAAACATTATTTCAGTAACTGTTCTGTTTATGAGAAATTATCGATGTTCTATTGGCAAAATTTTGGCCGATAGTGAGTACTTTGAAAAGGGCTTATATCGGCCGATAATATCGGCCGGCCGATATATCGGTCGGGCTCTAATATCAGCAGTGGATCCTCTGGTATTATTTTTTATTCCGATTATTTTATTTGCTTCTAAATATGAATATCTCGGCAGTATTCACAATACTTCCTTGCAGAAAAATGGTGAAATTCGCTCCAAAAAGGGATACTCTTGAAATGCAGTGTTGTTGAGAACAAAAAATAAATAAATAAATCATCAAAATAAGACACTATTCAAAACATTTTACATATTGACATAAAGGTTTTTGAGGAGAAAAAAAACCACAACTACCCGCAAAAATATTTATATTTTTCACTGGGTACTTCAGGTTTCATTTAAAAGTGTATTTACACAACAGTGTAAAGACTAAAATGACTCTTAAAAAATTTACAGCTGTTGAAAAAGTTTTTTTTTGTGTGTGTACATCATTTTCTTCAACTGCATCCACATGAGGAAGTAACTGTGAGAATAAACCTGTGTCATTGATGCTCTAATTGCAAAATAACTTCAGTTCAGGTTTTTTTTGTCTTCAATCATTTATGTCCTTATTAATGTTTTCTACTTCACAAACAACATGTTTGACTTCTGCCTGCTGCCACTGTGACCTGCATCTCCATTGTCCCAGTCTACCCAGCTATAAATGGGCACCAGGTTTGACTAGAGTGGGAACCTGCGGTGGACTAGTGTCCCCTCCAGGGGGAGCTGTAGACTCCCATCCGCTTCACTCTTAAGAGCCTTTATAGGATTTACTACTTCTACAGTTAGACCCATGCTGATAATCTTAAATCGCGAGCCACGTGAAATTCATCTTCTTCGTCTTCTGGAGACTTCTGAGGTCTTTATGTGTGGTCTCTTTGAGATGATAGAACTGCAGGACTCCTGTTATTCCTGACTACTCTTTTATCCTTTCCTCCCGTTTTTCCTTATTGTCACCACATGGGAATTACATTCCTCAGCTGTGTGCCTGTCCTCCTTTTTCCTAACGCGTTGCAGCTGTGGAAGTCCACCATCCTACCAGATATCACCACCTTGTTCAAACCCTCCCTGTTAATTACTCTTCTCGTGCATCACGACTGTCACCTTATCGACATCTAACCACAACACAGTTCGAACCCAGTTCTGCCATTTGTTCCACCTTCAGGGCTTTCCTGTGACACAACTTTTCCTGCATCTATACAAAGAAGTGCATCATGGGTAATTTCCTTGTTCTCCGTTGGTGAGCTATTTTTGGTGAGACGAGGCCCAGTTGAGCTGCACATCTGTGATTTTACTTGGTGTCTCCCTCATTGTGTCCAAACAGGAGAAGACTAATTGTTTCCTCATTCAGCGAGTGTGCTGAAGAGCTGAAAACACCTCCTGTGCCCCAACAAGGAACATTTTTAGAAGGTCTCCAACCAGTACTGGACCCCAGTGCAGATTTGAATCGAGATCTGGTTTTTACATTTTAAGTCGTTTTTCTAATGGCCCAGTCACACGGCACTTAACGAAGGCCAACGAAGCCCTAACTTAACAAGAAATCTGGACTTTTGTTGACTTTCACTGGCATCGTTTAACCTTCGCGCAGCTTCGTTCTTGACATTTTTTAATCGTTTTAGTTTTTGTAACGTTATTGCTTAGTTTGCCTTCGTTCGACCAGCTGAATGTTTTCACACAGTGCAGAAGCCGGATTGTGAGCGCTGCTTCTCATAGCCGGCACCATGAGAGGGCGTTTGGGGGCGATGCCCCCTCATGTCATCAACCTTGCCCCCTCAGATGTTAGAGTTATCAAAAAAATAAAAAATAAACAAAAAGAAATACTGGAAAATATAGCAAAATATTAGTTATTCAATAATATCACGTATTTAACAAATAAACCAAATTAATTAACTAAAGTAATTAATTTTAAAACAAACGGATATGGCGTGTGTCTGTGTTCAAGGGATTTGATAGGTTGAGGGTTGCGCTTGTCAGTGCGGCAGAGGGCGGTGCGTTTCCAACGCATCGTGACATCAGACGCGTCGCTTCAGAAGCGGCAAGGGGAGATTGCTACGTCACACTCTGGCTGTTTCCACAACCTGAATAAAGTTCAGCGATCACCATCTTGAATTTGCGTCGTCTGAAACACAAAAAAACCTTTAAAAAATAGCTTGCCTCTGCTGGTGGTTGGCTCTCACTGCGGTATTGTATCACTTCCTGTTCCGGAGCACAGCGGTGTTTTGCTGTATCTGTTAGCTGTTTAATCTGCGCAGTTAGATTGATCTAGTTAACTAGATAGCGATTTGTTTCACAGTGTAATCTTCACGTGCCTTAACTAAAGCACTCCCTCTGCTGAATCATCTCTAAATTATTTACACATTATTCACTTTGTGTGTTTTTAGGAATCGGCTAGCTTAGCGCAGCTACTAGCTCTTAGCCGATTTAGCATGGCGGCTTCTCCTGTCTCTCCCGCACTTTTCTGCTCTGGGTGTGAAATGTTTAGTTATTCCTCGGCCTCCTTTAGCAGTAATGGTACTTGTAATAAGTGTAGCTTATTCGTAGCTTTGGAGGCCAGGCTGGGCGAATTGGAGACTCGGCTCCGCACCGTGGAAAATTCTACAGCTAGCCAGGCCCCTGTAGTCGGTGCGGACCAAGGTAGCTTAGCCGCCGATAGTCTCCCTCTGGCAGATCCCGAGCAGCCGGGAAAGCAGGCCGGCTGGGTGACTGTGAGGAGGAAGCATAGTCCTAAACAGAAGCCCCGTGTACACCGCCAACCCGTTCATATTTCTAACCATTTTTCCCCACTCGACGACACACCTGCCGAGGATCAAACTCTGGTTATTGGCGACTCTGTTTTGAGAAATGTGAAGTTAGCGACACCAGCAACCATAGTCAATTGTCTTCCGGGGGCCAGAGCAGGCGACATTGAAGGAAATTTGAAACTGCTGGCTAAGGCTAAGCGTAAATTTGGTAAGATTGTAATTCACTTTGGCAGTAATGACACACGGATACGCCAATCGGAGGTCACTAAAATTAACATTGAATCGGTGTGTAACTTTGCAAAAACAATGTCGGACTCTGTAGTTTTCTCTGGGCCCCTCCCCAATCGGACCGGGAGTGACATGTTTAGCCGCATGTTCTCCTTGAATTGCTGGCTGTCTGAGTGGTGTCCAAAAAATGAGGTGGGCTTCCTAGATAATTAGCAAAGCTTCTGGGGAAAACCTGGTCTTGTTAGGAGAGACGGCATCCATCCCACTTTGGATGGAGCAGCTCTCATTTCTAGAAATCTGGCCAATTTTCTTAAATCCTCCAAACCATGACTATCCAGGGTTGGGACCAGGAAGCAGAGTTGTAGTCTTACACACCTCTCTGCAGCTTCTCTCCCCCTGCCATCCCTTCATTACCCCATCCCCGTAGAGACGGTGCCTGCTCCCAGACCACCAATAACCAGCAAAAATCTATTTAAGCATAAAAATTCAAAAAGAAAGAATAATATAGCACCTTCAACTGCACCACAGACTAAAACAGTTAAATGTGGTCTATTAAACATTAGGTCTCTCTCTTCTAAGTCCCTGTTAGTAAATGATATAATAATTGATCAACATATTGATTTATTCTGCCTTACAGAAACCTGGTTACAGCAGGATGAATATGTTAGTTTAAATGAGTCAACACCCCCGAGTCACACTAACTGTCAGAATGCTCGTAGCACGGGCCGAGGCGGAGGATTAGCAGCAATCTTCCATTCCAGCTTATTAATTAATCAAAAACCCAGACAGAGCTTTAATTCATTTGAAAGCTTGACTCTTAGTCTTGTCCATCCAAATTGGAAGTCCCAAAAACCAGTTTTATTTGTTATTATCTATCGTCCACCTGGTCGTTACTGTGAGTTTCTCTGTGAATTTTCAGACCTTTTGTCTGACTTAGTGCTTAGCTCAGATAAGATAATTATAGTGGGCGATTTTAACATCCACACAGATGCTGAGAATGACAGCCTCAACACTGCATTTAATCTATTATTAGACTCAATTGGCTTTGCTCAAAATGTAAATGAGTCCACCACCACCACTTTAATCATATCTTAGATCTTGTTCTGACTTATGGTATGGAAATTGAAGACTTAACAGTATTCCCTGAAAACTCCCTTCTGTCTGATCATTTCTTAATAACATTTACATTTACTCTGATGGACTACCCAGCAGTGGGGAATAAGTTTCATTACACTAGAAGTCTTTCAGAAAGCGCTGTAACTAGGTTTAAGGATATGATTCCTTCTTTATGTTCTCTAATGCCATATACCAACACAGTGCAGAGTAGCTACCTAAACTCTGTAAGTGAGATAGAGTATCTCGTCAATAGTTTTACATCCTCATTGAAGACAACTTTGGATGCTGTAGCTCCTCTGAAAAAGAGAGCTTTATATTCAGAAGTGCCTGACTCTGTGGTATAACTCACAAACTCGCAGCTTAAAGCAGATAACCCGTAAGTTGGAGAGGAAATGGCATCTCACTAATTTAGAAGATCTTCACTTAGCCTGGAAAAAGAGTCTGTTGCTCTGTAAAAAAGCCCTTCGTAAAGCTAGGACATCTTACTACTCATCACTAATTGAAGAAAATAAGAACAACCCCAGGTTTCTTTTCAGCACTGTAGCCAGGCTGACAAAGAGTCAGAGCTCTATTGAGCCGAGTATTCCTTTAACTTTAACTAGTAATGACTTCATGACTTTCTTTGCTAATAAAAGTTTAACTATTAGAGAAAAAAATACTCATAACCATCCCAAAGTAAGTCCCTTCGGCTGCTCCCTTGTTTGCACTCGGGGTCGCCACAGCAAATCCAAGGTGGATCTGCATGTTGATTTGGCACAGGTTTTACGCCGGATGCCCTTCCTGACGCAACTCCACATTACATGGAGAAATGTGGCAGGGGTGGGATTTGAACCCAGAACCTTCCGAACTGAAACCAAGCGCATTAACCTAATGGGCAAAGACGTATCGTTATCTTTGGCTGCTTTCAGTGATGCCGGTATTTGGTTAGACTCGTTCTCTCCGATTGTTCTGTCTGAGTTATTTTCATTAGTTAGGTTCTGTGCTAGGACCAATTTTATTCACTTTATACATGCGTCCCTTAGGCAGTATTATTAGACGGCATTGCTTAAATTTTCATTGTTACGCAGATGATACCCAACTTTATCTATCCATGAAGCCAGAGGACACACACCAATTAGCTAAACTGCAGGATTGTCTTACAGACATAAAGACATGGATGACCTCTAATTTCCTGCTTTTAAACTCAGATAAAACTGAAGTTATTGTACTTTGCCCCACAAATCTTAGAAACATGGTGTCCAACCAGATCCTTACTCTGGATGGCATTACCCTGACCTCTAGTAATACTGTGAGAAATCGGAGTCATTTTTGATCAGGATATGTCATTCAATGCGCATATTAAACAAATATGTAGGACTGCTTTTTTGCATTTACGCAATATCTCTAAAATTAGAAAGGTCTTGTCTCAGAGTGATGCTGAAAAACTAATTCATGCATTTATTTCCTCTAGGCTGGACTATTGTAATTCATTATTATCAGGTTGTCCCAAAAGTTCCCTGAAAAGCCTTCAGTTAATTCAAAATGCTGCAGCTAGAGTACTAACGGGGACTAGAAGGAGAGAGCATATCTCAACCATATTGGCCTCTCTTCATTGGCTTCCTGTTAATTCTAGAATAGAATTTAAAATTCTTCTTCTTACTTATAAGGTTTTGAATAATCAGGTCCCATCTTATCTTATGGACCTCATAGTACCATATCACCCCAATAGAGCACTTCGCTCTCAGACTGCAGGCTTACTTGTAGTTCCTAGGGTTTGTAAGAGTAGAATGGGAGGCAGAGCCTTCAGCTTTCAGGCTCCTCTCCTGTGGAATCAGCTCCAAATTCAGGTCAGGGAGACAGACACCCTCTCTACTTTTAAGATTAGGCTTAAAGCTTTCCTTTTTGCTAAAGCTTATAGTTAGGGCTGGATCAGGTGACCCTGAACCATCCCTTAGTTATGCTGCTATAGACTTAGACTGCTGGGGGGTTCCCATGATGCACTGAGTGTTTCTTTCTCTTTTTGCTCTGTATACACCACTCTGCATTTAATCATTAGTGATTGATCTCTGCTCCCCTCCACAGCATGTCTTTTTCCTGGTTCTCTCCCTCAGCCCCAACCAGTCCCAGCAGAAGACTGCCCCTCCCTGAGCCTGGTTCTGCTGGAGGTTTCTTCCTGTTAAAAGGGAGTTTTTCCTTCCCACTGTCGCCAAGTGCTTGCTCACAGGGGGTCGTTTTGACCATTGGGGTTTTTCCGTAATTATTGTATGGCCTTGCCTTACAATATAAAGTGCCTTGGGGCAACTGTTTGTTGTGATTTGGCGCTATATAAATAAAATTGATTGATTGAATTGATTGAAAAAACAGCAGTAGAACAATTCTCCCATCACCCTGCTGGGAGAAGCTTTTTTCAGCTACTTTTCGGAGTGATACCGACCGAGGGAGGACTGACGTCTTGGTGGGATATCGATCGAACCGCGACAGTGGGCCGATCCGCACAGAGAAGCCGGCCTTCAGGCATCATCACTGGGCAGAGCGATCCAAGCCGCCGGGGTGATGGAGCAAACCCACTCAGCCCGAAATCTCCCACTTTTTGGATATATACGAAGTCCCAGTTTGCCCATCGGAGTTTAGTTCTGCAGCTTTTCTGAGGTGAGAATAATGTAAAAATAAAACGTGACGTTTACTGAACTGTGAAGGTTTAATGATCGGCTAACGTTAGCTTAGCCTTTTAGCACAGTTGATCTGAGTGAACACTTTTAATTTGTAAATGGTTCAGTCTTTTTTATTTTTACCAAATAAAGCTACAGCTTTTTTCAGACACCACAAAAGCTCAGCTTTAAATAACTTATTTTTTCGGGCGTTTTTTCCATCGTCTTTTTTTTTGCCATTTTCCCTCCTTTTTTTATGTATAAACTGTTTAGTGTTTCTTTATATTTAAAGAAATATTTTTATTTGTCCCATTCAGGAACATTTGCTGTGCAGACAACCAAACTTCCATTGATGAGCTGAACACCATGAAGTCCAGTCGAAAGAAAACATCTCTGCTTTTCAGCAACACCACCAGAGTTAAAAGCTGCAGAAGACACCTTCATCTAGTCCCGAGAATCCAGCAGAACATCACCTGCTTCTAAATAAAAGGCTCTTTAAACAGCAACTATTTTATTATTTTTAAAAAAGCTGTTTAATTTTATATTTTAACAATAAATGAACAGATCATTAAAAATGTCCACGAATCAAAGTCCAAAGACATTTGCTCAAGTAGAAGCTCTCCACTTATTGTGCTCAAATTCATATTTTAGAAATGACTCTGTCCTGATAACATTAAAGGCAATTACATATTTTGACGAAATTACAAGTTTAAATGAATTCATCATTAAATTCATCATGAGGTTTATGTCACAGAAATCCTACTTTACAATCACACTGCAGTCATTGTTAAATCCGGAAAAGATGCCCGAGCCACCTCAACTGACTCCTTTCGACGTGGAGGAGCAGCGTCTCGACTCCGAACTCCTCCCGAGTGACCGAGCTCCTCACCCTATCTCTAAGGGAGCGCCCAGCCACCCTGCGGAGGAAACCCATCTCGGCCGCTTGTACCCACGATCTCGTTCTTTTGGTCATGAGCCAAATCTCATGACCATAGGTGAGGATCGGAACGTAGATCGATCGGTAAATCGAGAGCTTTGCCCCCCTACTCAGCTCTCTCTTCACCACGATGGTCCGATACAGCGACCGCATCATTGCAGACGCTACACCGATCAGTCTATCGATCTCACGCTCCATCCGTCCCTCACTCGTGAATAAGACCCCGAGATACTTCAACTCCTCCACTTCAGGCAAGGACACTCCACCGACCTGCAGAGGGCAAAGCACCTTTTTCCGGTTGAGAACCATGGCCTCGGATTTGGAGGTGCTGATTTTCATCCCGGATGCCTCACACTCGGCTGCAAACTGCTCCAGTGCACGCTGAAGGTCCTGATTTGACGAAGCCAACAGAACCACATCGTCCGCAAACAGCAGAGACGAGATTCTGTGCTTCCCAAACCGGACCCCCTCTACACCCTGGCTGCGCCTAGAAATTCTGTCCATAAAAATAATGAACAGAACCGGTGACAAAGGGCAGCCCTGGCGGAGGTCAACGTGCACTGGAAACAGGTTTGACTTACTACCGGCAATGCGAACCAAGCTCCTGCTGCGGTTGTACAGGGACCGGATAGCCCTTAGCAAAGGACCCCGGACCCCGTACTCGCGGAGCACTCCCCACAGGGTGCCGCAGGGGACACGGTTGAACACCTTCTCCAGATCCACAAAACACATGGACTGGTTGGGCGAACTCCCATGAACCCTCGAGCACCCGATGGAGCGTGCAGAGCTGGTCCAGTGTGCTGCAACCAGGACAAAAACCTAAGCCTAAACCTAAAACCTAACCTAATTCGACCATCGGTCGAATTCTCCTATCCAGTACTCTGGAATAGACCTTACCGGGGAGGCTGAGGAGTGTGATCCCCCTATAGTTGGAACACACCCTCCGGTCCCCCTTCTTAAACAGAGGGACCACCACCCCGGTCTGCCAATCCAGAGGCACTGTCCCCGATTGCCACACGATGTTGCAGAGGCGTGTCAGCCAAGACAGTCCCACAACATCCAAAGACTTAAGGTACTCAGGGCGGATTTCATCCACCCCAGGAGCCTTGCCACCGAGGAGCTTTCCAACCACCTCGGTGACTTCTGCCTGGGTAATGGATGAGTCCGCCTCTGGGTCCCCAGTCTCTGCCTCCTCTTCGGAAGACGTGACGATGGGATTGAGGAGATCCTGGAAGTACTCCATCCACCGCCCAACAACATCCCCAGTCAGAGTCAACAGCTCCCCACCCGCACCGTAAACAGTGCTGGTGGAGAGCTGCTTCCACCTCCTGAGGCGTCGAACAGTTTGCCAGAATCTCTTCGAGGCCGACCGATAGTCCTCCTCCATAGCTTCCCCGATATCCTCCCAGACCCGAGTTTTTGCCTCTGCGACCACACGGGCTGTGGCACCCTTGGCCTGCTGGTACCTGTCAGCTGCCTCTGGGGTCCCACCTACCAACAAAGATAAGTAGGACTCCTTCTTCAGCTTGACGGCATCCCTTACTTCCGGTGTCCATCACCGGGTTCGGGGATTGCCGCCGCGACAGGCACCAGAGACCTTGCGACCGCAGCTACGAGTGGCCGCATCAGCAGTGGAGGTGGAGAACATGGTCCACTCGGACTCCATGTCTCCAACCTCCCCCGGGATCTGGGAGAAGCTCTCCCGGAGGTGGGAGTTGAAGACCTCGCTGACAGAGGGTTCCGTCAGTCGTTCCCAGCAGACCCTCACGATACGTTTGGGCCTGCCAGGTCTGACTGGCTTCCTCCCCTCCCAGCGGATCCAACTCACCACCAGGTGGTGATCGGTCGACAGCTCTGCCCCTCTTTTTACTTGAGTGTCCGAGACACGTGGCCGAAGCTCAGATGATACGACTACAAAGTCGATCATCGACCTCCTGCTCAGGGTGTCCTGGTGCCACGTGCACTTATGGACACCCTTGTGCTCGAACATGGTTTCCGTGATGGACAAACTGTGACTAGCACAGAAGTCCAACAACTGAACACCACTCGGGTTCAGATCGGGGAGGCCGTGCTTCACCCCCCTCCAGGTCTCACTGTCGCCTCCCACGTGGGCATTGAAATCCCCCAGGAGAACAATGGAGTCCCCAGTCGGAGCGCTATCTAGTACCCCTCCCAGGGACTCCAGGAAGGTCGGGTACTCTGCACTGCTGCTCGACCAGTAGGCCGAGACAACGGTGAGAGACCTGTCCCCGACCCGAAGGCGTAGGGACGCGACCCTCTTGTTCACCGGAGTGAACTCCAACACATGGCGACTGAGCTGGGGAGCAATAAGCAATGCAACCCCAGCTCTCCGCCTCTCCCCGTGGGCAACGCCAGAAAAATGAAGCGTCCAGCCCCTCTCCAGGAGTTGCGTACCAGAGCCCATGCTGTGCGTGGAGGTGAGCCCGACTATCTCTAGTCGGTATCTCTCAACCTCCCGCACAAGCTCAGGCTCCTTGCCCCCCAGCGAGTTGACATTCCACGTCCCAACAGCCATGGGCTGTGAAGCATGGACCGGGCCGCCTGGCCACCCGCCCTCGACCGCCACCCAATCCTCTCTGCACCCGACCCCCATGGCCCCCTCTGCAGGTGGTGAACCCACAGGAGGGACAACAACAAAAAAACATTTCGATGATTTTTCTTCAGAAAAATGCTCTCTAAATGAGCAGTCCTATCACACGTTAATGTTTTGTACAGATCAGTGGTTTCTGCACCAATCGGATTGGTCCGATCCATTTTGTAGAGATCAGTGGTTTCTGCACCAATCGGATTGGTCCGATCTATTTTGTACAGATCAGTGGTTTCTGCACCAATCGGATTGGTCCGATCCATTTTGTACAGATCAGTGGTTTCTGCCGCGAGTCTTCTGTGTTTTTGCCTGACGCATCGTTCCTCTTGGACAACACGAAGGTACGTCACAGCTCAGAGTGTCGAACGTTGGCGCACCTCATCTCGACAGAACACCGGCTCTGTGTGGTATGCAGGAGATCAGTTGACCGAGGGTCTATATACGTTCAAATAATAACTAAAAAAATACTGTCTTTACTCTTACTCAGTCTCTTACAACGGTGTAGCCTAAATACACGAGCTTTCCAGGAGCGCACCCAATTCATTACGCACGCTCAGAGGAACGTCTCCTCTAGTGCGCACTTTTTTTGGGGGGGGGGGCGCCCCCGCCCCCTGTGATAAACTCATCGCCCCCTTAATATTTTTTTTCTGGCGCCGGACCTGCTGCTTCTGCTGCTGTGTTCATGTACCGTCAGAAATTACAGGGCAAACTTAGCCTGTTTGCTTGGATTTTTTTTTTTTATATGGGTGGGGCGTCAGCTTCAATGGGCTCAGGCACCTTATACAGGCCATACAATGGATACAATTAGTGGATACAGTGGATACAATTAATTATTTTGCCACAAGCAACTGCTGAATTTGAAACAACAAAAAAGTTGTGTAATTTCCGACGGTACATGAATGCAGCATTAGCGGCAGCAGCAGCTCCTGCGTGCGCTTATTATTTTTTATTAAATATAACCATTTGAGTGTAGGAATGTAAATGTAACAACAGGTAGATAATTTAGATGATTATATAAAGAGCTGTTCTGGAAGGCAGAATTCATGTTGTGAATCAACTGCAACTGATTGAAATAACCAGTGCGTGGCGTTCACACGCACTGATCAGTTTGCTGCTGTGATATATTCAATCATTTTTACACTTATATTTATTCCCCCTTTTCGCAGTTTTCTGTTATAAATCAATATATATGGCTTAGAACATAATACAGTGATACAGTGACCACAGCACACCAGAGGTTTTTTTTTAATTGGAGCAAGACGGAGCGCACAGTGTGTTGTCAGACAGTGAGGGTTCTGATAATGGTCAGGATCCCTCTTTTGTTCTGGACGAGGAACCAGAGCAGATGTGCACACAGATCTGCACAGCTTCTGTTTGCAGTTTCTCCAGGGCTCAGGTGCTATAATCTCCATCCCAGCGCCGAGTCCTGGAACTCAGAGATGCAGACACTCACCGCGCCAGCTGTGGCTCCAGGCACGTTTCATTTAAAGCGTCGAGATCGTTAGCTTTGGCTTTGTTAATTTCCTCTTTCGTCCCTTTTGCGCTCTTGCTTCGCAGACTGTTCTGTGATAAAGTTCTTTCATCCACATTTTCTCCCTTTTCTCAACGAATTGTTACTTTTCTTTTCGTTCAGGAATCGTCGTGTGCCATGTGACTGGGCCATAAGTTGATCCAGATTTTTCTTTGTCACATTGTTAGAGGAAGTGATCTGGCTGCTGCTCTTCATTTCACTGAGGTTCTGCCCGTTTCTGAAGGATTAATGTCTGGAAAAAAATGAAAGGTTCATGTGGTCACCACACTGAGGTTTGTCCTCCTCAGTTGCTACGCTGCAGCGTTTTCTCCTCCCGCCGCCTGCCAACCCTCCCTTTGACACTTACGCTTAAAGATGTAATCTGTGAATTTTCCCTTCTGAATGTGTGCAGGAATTGAGGACTGAGTGGCAGATCTGTATTATTTCTGTTTACTGAGGAGGTGATGATCAAGTGTTTAAGCTGTGGGCTTGAGACCAGAGGATCCTCTCTTCAAACCCCTGCCTAACCAGAAAATGATCAACGGCTTTTGGGCAAGGTCTTTAGTCCCCAGTTGCTCCTGAGGTTTAGTGAGTGCCTTGCATAGCAGCACCCTGACATTGGTCTGTGAGTGGGTGTGTGTGCGTGTCAGTGAATGGGTGAATGTGAGGCATCATTGTAAAGAGCTTTGAGCTCCTGATTCCGATAGGAAATGCATTATATACATAAATGCAGTTCGTTCACCACTAACTCCAGAACATATACAAAATGTCTCTGACTTAGTTTTAACGTGGGGAAAAATTGTCAATGATTTTGGTGTTGTTTGACATTTATTGTAGGAATGCCATTGAAACTGAATTATCAACAAGGATCTTGTTTTCGTACAATGTTTATGTGAATGCTGGATATATAATTTCAGACTAGATTGGTAATATACAGACATGGGAATTGTCAGGATTTTCTTGAATTCCTTTTTTTCTTCTCTGTCTGCACAAAGTAGTCCTAACTTTTTTTTTTCAAGCATCTGCTTGGCTGCCAGAATAAGGCTTAAAATGGGTCTAATGTTGCCTCAGACCCCCGGCCAGCTTTCAGGGTTCTTCAGGACATCATTCTGATGCCTGAAATTATACAGTGCTTTCAGTATCAAAGCACTTTACAGTCTGTCAGATCTGCTATTGCTGGGTTATTGTCTTTGTTACAAAAATGTACAGCTCAGTGCATCCACAAAAATGATGGTAGAAGACTAAATATATTAATAAAGTGTTTTAAAACAAAAACTGTTTGTTATAAACCACACTTGTAATATAAATATACAAAAATTTTCTCCACCAGTAGCACCCCAACATGCAGCGTTCTTCTGCCTTCAGTATTTTGTCTAGAATTTATAGAAAGTAGGTTTTTTTTGTAATAACTATGGATGGATAAGTGACACAAACAAACATACTAAGTTAGATACTGGTGGAGATAATAAAACAAAACAGATGTTTGAAATATAAACACAAGAATTCATGTTTTGTACAATAAAATTGTCCATCAGCGTACATGCACAAGAGACATCAACTTTATATTCTGGGTGTGATCCATGTTTTTTATTATTATCATTGTTGTTATTCTGATTATTAATATTTTTATTCCCTGTGATTAGCAGGACAAGTGTATAATAAATGGAATCAATGAGTCTCGTCCTCAAAATATCCGTCAGTAACGCAAAAGCTTCTGCATATTCAGCTCTATTTTGGGTTCTGACACCTCCAGGTGAGGACCAGTGAACCTTCTGTCTTCTAACATGCACAATGACCTAACATTAGCGAGGGGTGTTATTTCAAAAAATTTGGAAAGCTATAAATGTTTGGATGGAATATGGAAATATACTCAGAATAAACCATAGCAGGATAAATCCAAATCCATGGACGGAGCATTTGAAAATTTCAAGTAACGTGTGTCGTATACGAGGTCTGTGAGAAAAGTATCCGACCTTTCTATTTTATGCAAAAAATATATGGATTTGATTCATATGTTTTTACGTCAGCCAAGCTTGAACCTTTGTGCGCATGCGTGAGTTTTTCCACGCCTGTCGGTTGTGTCATTCACCTGTGGGCAGGCTTTGAGTGAGCACTGCTCCACCCCTCTCGTCGTCATTTCATTGCGAGGGAATTGGCGGAATGATTTGGGCTTTTTTTTCCATCAGAATTTTTTCAGAAACTGTTAGAGACAGGCAGCTGGAAACCATTCAAAAAATTTATCTGGCTTTCGGTGAAAATTGAGTGTTACTACAGCTTTAAGGACGGCCCACAATGGCGCACGGCTCACCGTGCTCCGAGCCACCATCGAGAGGCAGAAACCACCACATCATTTCTAAACGGATCGCTGTGTGGAGCCGGGACCATCGTGAGCAATTTCTCTGGTTATCACAAGAGCTGGACATCAGCCATTTTCCGGCAGATTTCACTTTTAACAAGAGATTTTGTCATGGAAAGCCGCGCGGAGGCTTCGCGTGTCACGACCGATTTGCTGATGAAGCGAGACAAAGGAACACCTCCGTTTCGGAGTGTTAAAGGACAAGTTGTGACATGCCCAGCTCGCCACAATTTCTCTTCTTCTCACTCGACTAGTAAGCACTGAAAGCCGAGATAGGCATGTCCCAACTTGTCCTCTAACACTGCGAAACGGAGGTGTTCCTTTGTCTCGCTTCCAAAGCGAATCGGTTGTGATGCGCGAAGCCTTCGCGCGGCTTTCCATGACAAAATCTCTTGTTAAAAGTGAAATCTGCCAGAAAATGGCTGATGTCCAGCTCTTGTGATAACCAGAGAAACTGCACACGACGGTCCCGGATCCACACAGCGATCCGTTTAGAAATGATGTGGTTTCTGCCTCTCGATGGCGGCTCGGAGCGCGGCGCGCCGTGCGCCATTGTGGGCTGTCCTTAAAGCTGTAGTAACACTCCTTATTCTCTGTGAAGCCCGTAAAATTTTCACTGAAAGCCAGATAAATTTTTCGAATGGTTTCCAGCTGCCTGTCTCTAACAGTTTCTGAAAAAATTCTGATGGAAAAAAAGCCCAAATCATTCCGCCATTTCCTCGCAATGAAACGACGACGAGAGGGGTGGACCAGTGGTCACTCAAAGCCTGCCCACAGGCGAATGACGCAACCGACAGGCGTGGAAAAACTCACGCATGCGCACGAAGGTTCAAGCTTGGCGGACGTAAAAACATATTAATCAAATCCATATATTTTTTGCATAAAATAAAAAGGTTGGATACTTTTCTCACAGACCTCGTATGTGCTGTTGACGTAGAAAACCACTCTGTTGCTTATAATTAGTTCATTGTGGCCATATCATTCTTTACATGGGATGATTATACTCAACTGATGTTCCTGAAATAAAAACTACATATATTTTGTTTGTTATAATTGATCGTAACATATGTACTGAAATTAGGTTTTTTGTGAATTACTCTAAAAAAAAAAAAAAAAAAAAAAAAACACCAGATGGGCTTATTGTTACTATAGAAGTTGAATATAAACTTGGGGTCAAGCAACATTTGGAGCCAAATTTCAAGTCTGTAGATGCAGCGGTTTTCAAGATATATTTTTGTTGATATATTTGGCAATTTTTTTTTTTAAACCGATATCTTCACTTGCTCTGTCCATATGGGTTTTTGGAACCAAATTACCCAAAATTTATCCTGCTATGGTTTATTCCGTGTATATTTCTATATTCCATGCAAACATTTATAGATTTCCAAATTTTTTGAAATAACAGCCCTCCCTACTAACATAAAATCAGGTTGTTTGTGAAGCCTTGTTGTTAGTTGCAGGGTCTTGGTGGCCACTGGAGGCCACTGTTGTTAATTATTATCTCTGTTTGCTTCATAAGAAACATGAGTCGGATATTAACACCTGAATATTTGTTTGCTTACAAAAGAATCGTGGCAAGCTCTGCGCAGACAAATGAGATTATTCAAGGATTTGACGTTTGTGTTGGATTAAGCTAAGAGCTACTTAAAGACACCGATTTATAAAAAAAAAAAAAAAAAAAAATCATCTTTGCGGGTTCTTGCTGGCCAAACTAATGTGCTATCTGAAGTTTTATCATCAGGCTTCGTTCACTTTACTTTTCTCTGGAGTCCATTTGATATCTTCTGTTTGGTTAATGTGTGTGTGTTCCAATAGCAGTGTTTAAGAAAGCCTGTTAACCATTAAGCTTTTGCCCAAAATGCAGCTGCTTGACACCTTTACACTTTGAAATACTGTAACTGCAGCTGGTGTTTTCATGCAGTATATGCAGTTATTTACCGCTTCCACCTGCATTCTATTACAAACGCGATTAAATTTAACACCCCTGCCGCCTCTTGCTCTCATTACAAAAGATGTCAAACTTTTTTCTTTCTGCTTTCCAGCAAAGGAAGAAAATCTCTTTTCTGTATCATCTGAGATGTAGGAATGATTGTGTCGGGAACATCGGGATCGTGTGCCACTCTTTATTTGATTGTTACTACGCTGACATTTCTGCTCCTTTTTCTGCAAGAACTTAAATTCTATGCACACAGCGTTGCAGATACACTCAGATGGAGGTATTATTACGGAAGGCGGCTCTGACCTGTGAAGGAGGAGGGTGTGTGTGTGTGGGGGGGGGACTCCCATTCTCTTGATCTGTACAGTGTGACGTGTTTGAAAGAGAGAGCGGTGAAAGAACACACATAGTGAAAGAAAGTCAAAGATCCACCGGGATCAGAAAGAGAGAGCGAGGACGTTACGGAGGAAAGCAGTCGCCTCAGTGTCTCCCGCCGGTCCAAAGTCATTCAGACGTCACTGGAAATGTTCAGTGTGGACACCTTCTGCTCCACCAAAGGTAAAGTTTGCCGTCGTGAAGCAGCTGAAAGTGGAGACAGGAGGCAGGTAACAAAGCAGTGAGGTAAAGTGATACAGGTGGGGAGCAGACTGTGTGTTTTTGGGCAGTAGGTGGAACTGCACTTTGGTCGGGAATATGACAGCAAATGCGTAACTCTCTTTCACGCACACGCTTGTGTCAGGATCTGTGGTTACCTGTCGGGTCACAGTCTTACTTTAAAGGAGGGAATAATACAAAAATACAATGCATATTGTGCATTTTTATTGTTGGCAAACTACAGGTTCTGCAGGCTCATCAACTATCTGAACTATCAAAAGGTCACAAAGGACGTGTGAAAAGTTAAAATTACACGTGACTTGTGATGTGTTTTTGGCTGAAAGGATGTTTATAGGAGCTTGTGCATAGTTTTAGGTATTGTTTTGTTTTTTACCATACTGACACTAAAACATACACTGTGCATACAAGGTCTATTAGAAAAGTATCCGACCTTATTATTTAAAAAAAAAAACATATGGATTTAATCACGTGTGATTACATCAGCCAAGCTTGAACCCTCGTGGGCATGCAAGAGTTTTTTCATGCCTGTCGGTGATGTCATTCGCCTGTGAGCGCGCCTTGTGGGAGGAGTGGTCCAGCCCCCTCGTCGGAATTAAGCTGGTTTTCGGTGAAAATTTTAACGGCTGATGAGAGATTTTGGATGGTTTCTATCGCTGTAATGACTTCCCACAGAGCGGGACGTCGCGCAGCGCCCCCGAGGCGACGTCGTCATCCTGTTTCAAGCTGAAAACCTCCAAATTTAAGCCTCTGTTGACCCAGGACGTCGTGAGAGAACAGAGAACTTTCAGAAGAGGTCGGAATCAGCAGTTTATCCGGACATTCCACTGTTAAAGGAGATTTTTTTAATGAAAGACGTGCGGACGGATTGGCGCGTCAGCTCGCCTCCGGCGCGGCGCGCCTGCCACAGGAAAAACACCTCCGTTGGAAGCCTTAAGGACAAGTTGGAACATGCCCTGCTGTTAAACAATTTCTCAGATACTCACTCAACTGAAAGCCACCAAAAGCCGCCTGGATTTTACAAATGGTTATCAACACAGAGGTGTTTTTCCTGTGGCGGGCGCGCTGCGCCGGCTGCGAGCCGACGCGCCAATCCGCCTACACGTCTTTCATTAAAAAAAATCTCCTTTAACAGTGGAATGTCCGGATAAACTGCTGATTCCGATCTCTTCTGAAAGTTCTCTGTTCTCTCACGACGTCCTGGGTCAACAGAGGCTTAAATTTGGAGGTTTTCAGCTTGAAACAGGATGACGACGTCGCCTCGGAGCGCTGCGCGACGTCCCGCTCCATGGGAAGTCCTTACAGTGAAACAATCCAAAATCTCTCATCAGCCGTTAAAATTTTCACCGAAAACCAGCTTAATTTGTCGAATGGTGTCCACTCGGATGTGCCTCACAGTTTTGGAAAAAATTTTGATGAAGCACAGCGCCAGTCTCTCAGCTACTTCTCAGACAAAGGAATTCCGACGAGGGGGCTGGACCACTCCTCCCACAAGGCGTGCTCACAGGCGAATGACGTCACCGACAGGCGTGGAAAAACTCACGCATGCGCACAAATGTTCAAGCTTGGCTGACGTAAAAACATATGAATCAAATCCATATAGTTTTTTTATAAATAAAACGGTCGGTTTCTTTTCTAATAGACCTCGTATATACCACACAAACCCTCTGTGATGTTCCTCACACTGGAGGCTTTCCAAAGACACCTGGAAGAGATGTTTTGAAAATTTGCTGCTCTGTGTGTCGCCATGTTGGCAGTGCTTACTCTGCCTACTTCCTAAACGGGTAAAGGGGTGGAGCGTGGGAAAAGTCCTGCATGACTTGGGTGGTACGAATGAAACCCGAACATGAACCTATCTCAGTTATTGTACATGCTACAGCTAACAGGCTAAGCTTTGTTTGGGTATTTTATTAAATCATACTTTTCAGGACTGGGCGGTGGTTTTCATGACTGGTAGCTCGGGTGTGGCCAATAAAAATTATGATTAGTTTATTTCCTCAGTAATCATGGATGAACTGGACCTAAGATCAGCATGTTACCAATAGCTGCTAAAATTGCTGACACTGCTGACATACAAAATACAATAATACAAAAATTTACCTTGATGGAAATACTGGAGCGCAGACATTTAGATGCTCCGCTAGGATAATTAACTGCACAACAAGCCACATTATTACTGCTATTTGTAATAAAATGCTTAGAAAGGACAGACGTTTAATTTTCCTCTATGTGCTAAACACATACATTTAAAGTGGTACATGAAGGTTCAATACATAAAAAAAAAATGGCTTATTTGTTGCTTAAGTGAATTTAAATGTCGAGCTGAACTAGAGATGTATTGATATGAAAATCTTACATAACTTGTAGTGACCACAATTATCATGGCTTTTTACAATAAATTGGTATTATTGTTGTTTAAAGTTTTCAAAATGTTAGTTCAGTTAAATGAAACTTGAAATGGTAATTATCATTGGATGTTTTATTGTAATTTACCAGTACACCCGTGACTGTTACATCCCTAAATTGAACAGTATTACCCTAAATATATAGATGGAAATAAATACACAACAATTTTACACAACAGTTTAACATAATAAAACATAAACGAGTTACAAAAATTTTACACTCAGTAACAGTTTTGCAATAAATATTGTGTTGAAAAGGAAAAATTCAAGAGTGAGCAATGTTCTGACCCCTTGCCATATTTTCTGGGTTCAAATCGCGAGGCACATATAGTGAGCAAGACTACAGAAAATTATTTTGAGAGGTTCAGGCATAATTGCTTGGAACTCTGAGAATACTGAAAACATTTAAAATTTTACTCAGAAGTATTAAGTCTTCCAGCACTTTAATCTTTAGCGTAATTAGATTATTTAGTCAGTTGGTCCAGTTTGTGTTCTCAGTTCCCATGTTGGTAGCTGTGGGGCTAAATGAGGCACTGAAATATGCATATTGATTCAGCCCGGTAGATACCGATGGTAGAGGAACCCCTGCCATATTGGGACCCATTTTCAGTGCTAGCTCTTGTTTGTGCTCCCAGGTCATACTTTTCTTCCCCCAGAAAGTCTGCCTTTCCAAACCATATCCTTTTGATATTTGTCAGGCAAATGCTCCACAGTTTGACAAATATGCAGTGGAACCACTGCAGAGGTTTGAGAATCAAGATTCTCAGCTGGTCCAGGTGCCATATATTTAATGGTTTAGCCTGAAACATCTGCACTCCTTACGTCTTGAAGTTGCTCTTTAATAAACTTTGAAATACTTTTTTTTTTGGCTCCATATGACATTTGCTATTGGATTCCCATTCAGTTTATTTTGTATTAAAGTCGCTCCTGTATTGGGCATAGAATTAATTCTCATTGTGTAATGTCAAAAACTACTTCTGAAAACCTTTGATGTAAGTAACATTAGAAGCATGTATCTGAAACAGGATTAATAATGAAGTGAGAAATTTAGGGGCATATTTTTTTCCTCAAATGCAGTCTGTTTGCCGTACTTGTCTGTGCATGTAGACAACATGCTGGTAATAATTGTGTGTACCATAGGTTTATTGTCCTATATCAATACCCAAAACATGTTATTTGCTAACAGTTAGGCTGTTTTGGAGAATAGCTCTTTGTTCAAATTAACCTTGACTGAACTAAACTCACGGAAACAGCCTGTAGCATTACAGGTATTTTATTTTGTTTCTGATGAACCAAAAGTAGTTCACTGTTATGTGAAGTCATTTACGGAAAGCTTTTGCACACAGTATGACTGTATGAATAATGAATTTACTGTTTATTTTCACACATAATTAGTGTTTATCCAGTGAGGGGTTGGAGATGTTGAGGCTAGTCTGCAAGATTCAAAGTTTTGAGAGAAAAGTCAACTGCAGTGTCCTGAAGCATTTCTGAAAAACAAAAAAAAAACAATTTCTGCCATGCAGGATATACTTTTGAATTTTTTCCCAGAGGGGGTGCTATGATTCTGACTTTGATTTCACATCTATGGCACCAGCATCCACCACTCTTAGGTGATTCCAATGTTGCCACAATATTGAGCAGGAACTTTGAATTATGCTTGTTTTTGTTAATCAACTCAGAGTATTAGGCCCATTTTGTAGTCAAAATAGTCTGGAATAGCATCACACTGTGCGAGGTGGAATACTTCTAGTTTTGAACTATGCTGTTTTCGCTCTAGACCTCTAGACTTATGCTTGAGGCCACGTAAATAATAATTGAACCAAGGTAGGTGGAGCAATCAGCAGGAAGTATCTCATGACACATGACCCCATCCATCCTCCCTTCAATACGGGGCAGTCGCCCTGTCCCCTTTGCAGAAAAGCAACCCCAAAAATGATGTTTCCACCCCCATGCTTCACCATTGGGACAATGTTCTTGGGGTTATTCTCATCCTCCAAAGACTGCAAGTGGAGTAGATACCAAAAAACTTATTTTGGTCTCATATGACCACATGACCTTCTCCCATGTCTCCTCTGGATCATCTAGATCAGGGGTGGGCAACTTGTTCCAGACAGGGCTAAGAGGGTACAGGTTTTCTTTGCAGCCACTGACTCCACCAGGTGATTTCACTGATTAATATCACTTTGAGCAGATGGAATCAGTTAATCAGTGAAATCACCTGGTGGAGTCAGTGGCTGCAAAGAAAACCTGTACCCTCTTGGCCCTTTCTGGAACAAGTTGAACAAGAAACACCATGATGACGTAGTGTGTTAATAATTTGTGTTACTAGGCTTTCTCAGAATCATCCTTAACCCACAAGGTGAGCTCTTACATGGAGACCCAGAATAAGGAAGATTGACAGTCATCTTGTGTTTCTTCCACTTTCTAATAAATAATCATAACAGTTGTTGTCATCTACCAAGCTGCTTGCCTGTTGTCCTGTAGTCCATCCCAGCCTTGTGCAGGTCTACAGTTTTTTTCCATGGTGTCCTTAGACATCTCTTTGGTCTTGGCTATGGTGGACAGGTTGGAGTGTGATTGATTGAGTCTGTGAACAGGTGTCTTTATACAGGTAACAAGTTCAAGCAGGTGCAATTAATACAGGTAAAGAGTGCAGAATAAGAGGGCTTCTTAAAGAAAAATTAACTGGTCTGTGAGAGCCAGAATTCTTGTTGGTTGGTAGGGGATCAAATACTTATTTTATGTAACAAAATGCAGATTAATTATTTAAAATCATACAATGTGATTTTCTGAATTTTTTTTAGATTCTGTCTCTCACAGTTGAAGTGTACCTACAATAAAAATTATAGAACCCTCATTCTTTGTAGGTGAGAAAACTTGCAAAATTAACAGTGGATCAAATACTTATTTGCATATTGTATATATTTGACAGACAACTAGTTAACAAATCTTTTTACACGAAAACTGTTTTTGCAGTGTGACTAATTTAAGGTGGCTCATGAACACTGAGGAAAGTCCATAGTTTTCGTCTCATACCAGGCTCCGTTTTGCAGTTCACTGTGTTCTTTCTTTGAGGGTCACCCAAAGGGAGTGATGAATCTCAAATCCTGAGGCCAAAGGTTAGCTGCAGTATTTTCTGGAGTGCAGTGGAACTGGGTTCAGCTGGAGGTTTTGTCATGAACACTGTCTTACGATGAGAGATTTATGGATCTGTAGACCCTCAAGATCACATCAGTTGCACCTTCTTGTACTGAAAATGTGTGGAATATCTGCAGTGATTCTTAGCAGAATGTCAAACTCAGGTTGAGGGGCATTTTTCAAACTCAGTAATCTTTAATTGAATTTTGATCTATAGAGCATTATGTGCTTCTTTCTCTCCGTTAGAAATGTTTCATTGCTCATGCTTAGTGGATTGTCTTGGAACATGCCTGCACCACAGGAGAGGTTGATGCCTGACCTCCGTGCAAAATGTCCTGTCAACATTTTACTGAAAATTTACTGACTGAAAATCATGCAGTTTCTTTGAAATGAGTTGGAAAAAGTAGAATAGCTGCAACGACATCACAGACAAGGACAGACGGGCACCTCTGGAAAACACCAGCAGAAAGCCGTCAGAGTTTGGTCTCATCATGTGGCATCTTTCATGGTTCATGGTAATAAATGGACGCTGTGTGGATGTTTGGAAATCTGCAACGATTAACCATCTCATCGTCACACCTCTGCTTGTTCCTGCGCTGCGGTGCATTACTTGGCCTCAGTATAGAACCAACAGAGAAGGAATATTGTCCTCTCACCGAAAGGCCTTTTGCTGTCTTGCTGACTGGAATTACCAAGAAAAACGTCCCCACTGAGGCCCGGTCAGGCCACTGCCCGATTCAGAGACCTCCCACAGAGCAAGAAGAAGGGCTCCACTGGATCTGTCTGCCTGAGGGTGTGCCTAGATGGTGCTCAACTTTCTGGAAGTGACCACCGTGTTCCCACCACCGGACCAATGACAGAGCCTGTATTCACTGATGCTGTCGCTCAATATTTATTTATCTGCATTGGTTTTTATTCTCAGATGTAAATTCATCTTTGTACCAAACTTGAAGTATCTCCTTTCATCATCTTTGTACCAAACTTGAAGTATCTCCTTTCATCATCTTTGTACCAAACTTGAAGTATCTCCTTTCGTCAGATAGGTCCTGGGCATTTTTAATGTTGTACTAAATTATCCCCCTGCAAACAGACATTTGGGGTGGTTCAGTACATATGAATCACCCTGTCTGTTTGTCTGTGTGTCCATGATACTCTGTAAGTCTGGTTGGTGGATTTTAATCAAACTTCGCACAATGGGGAGTTGTCGATAAAACTTCATCACTAAAGATTTACTGCAACTGATTAATGCATCTACTACTGCAGAGCTGTTGTTCACAGACCTCTAGTTACTCCTGTGTTTATTTGTTTTTATATGCAACAGTTCTTTTTTAAATGGGGTGTTGCAGACCGAACGGTCTGCCCCTAAAAATCTGTCCGCCTTTTGCATCTGTGCATGCGTCATTTCAAACCACAGCAGCACGTCTGAGATGGCGTCTCTTCACCCAAAGCAATCAAATGGATTAATGAAATTATTAACCATCAGATGATAAAGGTAAAACCTCTTAAATTATTCTAAAGTCAGTTTTAAGCAGAAATGGGGCCGTAATTCTGTGACGCTTTGAAATGAACCAAACCGCTTCTCTATCTTGGCGCAACAAGTCGAAAAAGTCACAGCGCCTAATGAATGTCTGATTTACCACATTTTTTCCAATCCTGGCTGCACGCGATGAAATCTCAAAAAGTTAAAAGTACTCAGTTCTCCGTGCGGAGTGGAGAAGCCGCACGATGCCGTGCACACACTGTGCACATTGTGCGCGTCAATATTTACGTTTAACACTTCAGGGACAGAACCATTTATGGTACGTATTTAATTAAAAGTTAAATCTTTCTAACATGTTTCTGTGTACGGTAAATATCTCATCTTACAACGTGGAGGCCCGCGGCTTATAGACAAGTGTACAGTTTCTTTTTTCTTTTTAAAAATGGTGGGTGCAGCTAATGTTCAGGTGCCCTCTATTGTCCAGAAATTATGGTAGCTTTTGTGTTTTGAGAAGCCCCTAAAGAAAAGTGAAAGTTTTAATGGAACTGAATTTTTTTATGGACAGAATTTCTAGGCGCAGCCAGGGTGTAGAGGGGATCTGGTTTGGGAACCACAGAATCTCGTCTCTGCTGTTTGCGGACGATGTGGTTCTGTTGGCTTCGTCAAATCAGGACTTTCAGCGTGCACTGGGGCGGTTTGCAGCCGAGTGTGAAGCGTCCGGGATGAAAATCAGCACCTCCAAATCCAAGGCCATGGTTCTCGACCGGAAAAAGGTGCTTTGCCCTCTTCAGGTCAGTGGAGTGTCCTTGCCTCAAGTGGAGGAGTTTAAGTATCTCGGGGTTTTATTCACGAGTGAGGGACAGATGGAGCATGAGATCGATAGATGGATCGGTGCAGCATCTGCAGTGATGCGGTTGCTGTATCGGACCGTCGTGGTGAAGAGAGACCTGAATAGGGGGGCAAAGCTCTCGATTTACCGATCGATCTACGTTCCGATCCTCACCTATGATCATGAGATTTGGCTCATGACCGAAAGAATGAGATCACGAGTACAAGTGGCCGAGATGAGTTTTCTCCGCAGGGTGGCTGGGCGCTCCCTTAGAGATAAGGTGAGGAGCTCGGTACCTCGGAGTCGAGCCGCTGCTCCTCCACGTCGAAAGGAGTCAGTTGAGGTGGCTCAGGCATCTTTTTGGAATTCCCCCTGGACACCTCGCTGGAGAGGTGTTCTGGGCGCGTCCCATTGGGAGGAGGCCCCGGGGAAGACCCAGGACACGCTGGAGGGACTACATCTCTCGGCTGGCTCGGGAACGCCTTGGGGTTCCCCCGGAGGAGCTGCGGGAGGTGTGTGTGGATTGGGAGGTCTGGGCGGCTTTGCTTGAGCTGCTGCCCCAGCGACCCGACTCCGGATAAAGCGGAAGAAAATGGATGGATGGATGGATTAATGGAACTGTCATTTTCATGTCGTTGCTGTCACCAGCATTTCTGTCATTGCACATTCTGTCTTGTGCTGTTTAATTTTGTGTTGTAGCACAGTCTCAGCAGATGGTCACCCCACTGAGTCTGGTCTCCTTGAGGTTTTTCCTTTTAATTCACAAAGTATTTGATTGAGTTTTTCCTTCCCGCTGTTATCAGTGGTGGTGCTTATAGGGTGTGTAAGAGGTGGACCTTAACCTTGTGTAGCTCCTTGACGTGACATAGGTTGTAATTTCCTGCTGCATACGTAATTTGCATCAAGGATCTTCAAAAATGAGCAGCAGAATGTGAAATATTTATTAAAACAGCAGTAAATATTTTATAAGGCATTATTGTCATACCATGTATGTAAAATACAAAAGCAGTGGCACCTGCTGAAATGTGCACCTGGTCTTGGTCCTCTGTGCTGATGTCACACAGCATACTTTAGAAACTCCTAACTGTTCTGTGTTTATAAACAGGAAATTGTCATGATGTTTGTGTCACAGTGAAATGATCCTCAGAGTAACTCCTCTCAAATAGTCACATGATCTGGGTTGAATGGAGGGCTTGGGGGGGCAGTCAAGTTTAAAATTACACGTTGTTAGTCACACACAAATTTAAAAGTGTCGTGTCAATATTTTGACATGAACAATAATGTGACAAATGTTGACAACTTAATTTGTTCATGATATTTCATATATCAGACATCACTTTAAAACTAAATTATATTAGATTTTTTTAATAGCTTCAAAGTAGTTTAATTTCTGAATGTTAGGTTTCATGTATCTGGGCAGTGTGCTAAATGTGCAAAGCAACATCAAACCTGTTCTTTACCCAGCAGATGGCGATGTTGTGCAGTTAACCTGAGTGTGTTTCCTGTTGCTCAATCTTTCATGAGATTGGATTGTTTTTCATGAAACACACAAAAAGCACTTTTACACAGAAAGCACAACTAAACTTACTCTAAAACTGAGGTATGATGGTCTTTCAAATGAAAACTTTCCATCCGTTTGACTGATGTACTCCTTCATGTCAGAGGCCACAATCTTCTTTACCAAACTCTGCTGTTATAACACACATGGATGACCAGTGTGAATGTTTTAAACTATATGTTAAAAAAAGTAATATCTTGTGTTTTTCTTTGATCAAAGGGTCTATGATAGTTTGCTGACATTTTTGTTAATGAGTACAGTTTTTAAGCATGTCCCTGTCTTTCTTTTCCAGGTGAGTGCCTCTTCTGTTTTTTTCAATGTTCCCCAAAGATGGTAGGAAACATCTGAAGCCATCTGGATCACAAGTACTCCATCAACTGCACACAATTACACAAGACCTAATACGGAAGTAGATTTATCAGCTGGAAAAACAATCAGGTATTTATAAGGTATGAGGTATGTCCAAAAATGTGTCATGAAGAGGACAAAACATATACGAGGTCTGTGATAAAACTAACGTACCTTTTTATTTTTTTCAAAAACTATATGGATTTGAATCACGTGCGATTACATCAGACAACCTTGAACCCTTGTGCGCATGCGTGAGTTTTTTCACGCCTGTCGGTTACGTCATTCGCCTGTGGGTTGGCTTTGAGTGAGGAGTGGTCTACCCCTCCCGTCGGAATCTCTTTGTCTGACAACTTCCTGTGAGACTGGCGCTTTGCTTGATCAAAATTTTTTCAAAAACTGTGAGGCACATCGAAGTGGACACCATTCGAGAAATTCAGCTGGTTTTCTGTGAAAATTTTAACGGCTGATGAGAGATTATGGACTGTTGCTGTTGCTTTAAGGACTGCCCACGGAGCGGGACGTGCGAAAGACGTGCGGACGGGTCCGCGCGTCAGGACGCAGCCGGAAAAACACCTCTGTGTTGATAACCATTTGTAAAAACGAGGTGGCTTTTGATGGCTTTCAGTTGAGTGAGTATCTGAGAAATTGTTTAACAGCTGGACATGTTCCAACTTGTCCTTAAGGCTTCCAACAGAGGTGTTTTTCCTGTGGCGGCGCCGGCTGCATCCCGACACGTGGACCCGTCCGCATGTCTTTCATTAATAAAATCTCCTTTAACAGTGGAATGTCCGGATAAACTGCTGATCCCGACCTCTTCTGAAAGTTCTCTGTTCTGTCACGACATCCTGGGTCAACAGAGGCTTAAATTTGGAAGCTTTCAGCTCGAAACAGGCAGACAGCGGCGGCTCAGGGTGTGTCACGACGTCCCGCTCTGTGGGCAGTCCTTAAAGCGACAGCAACAATCCATAATCTCTCATCAGCCGTTAAAATTTTCACAGAAAACCAGCTGAATTTCTCGAATGGTGTCCACTTCGATGTGCCTCACAGTTTTTGAAAAAATTTTGATCAAGCAAAGCGTCAGTCTCTCAGGAAGTTCTCAGACAAAGAGATTCCGACGGGAGGGGTGGACCAGTGCTCACTCAAAGCCATCCCACAGGCGAATGACGTAACCGACGGGCGTGAAAAAACTCCCGCATGCCCACGAGGGTTCAAGCTTGTCTGATGTAATCGCACGTGATTCAAATCCATATAGTTTTGAAAAAAATAAAAAGGTCTGATACTTTTCTAACAGACCTCGTAGAAGTCCCTTCAGTCTGAAAGTCCTATTTGTTTTTGAAACACAATACTACTACTTCATACAACAACAAGCAAAATGAATATACTTGGCACATTATTTATTTATAATGCAGACGTATTAGTGAGCAGAAGCTGATGGGCTAATTAATGTTTTAACATGAAGCACAAAAAAGTATGGAGTAAACTGCTTCTTATGGCCACGAAACAGTCAAAAACGTTAAGGAGCTAAATGTGTACATGTTTACCTAATGAAATTTAAATAAACTTTTAATATACATTTTTAAAACCCTATAGTTAGGCTTTCACTTTAGCCATCTTCCTCGTTATCCCCTGGCTATCCCATAGAGTCCAAACAAGTCGAGTAATATGAAGGTTATTCACTTTCTTCAACACTTTATGAAAGTTATTTCCTTTCTTTATCAAAGAGACAGTCTTTCAGTTTGAGAGCATGCTTTATTTAGCTTGTTGAAGACCCAGCACATCTTCTGTATTCAGATCTTGTTTTACAGTGGTTGGCATCCAGCTTAATTGTGCATTACAGGCAATACCTCATTCAGATCAGTATACAGAAACAGCTTGGCATCTTGTGGCTGTAGATGATAATGCAGTATTTTTTTTTGTCATGTCAATTGCAGGACCAGCCAAAAAAGTAAAACCAGTGTGACATATAGTATGGAAATATGTTAAATTCAGTTAAATGTTGTGAACATTACAGCACATTTGTATGCAGTCAAACAAACCCATCAGAAATGTAGTTTAGACACAAAGTTTGTATGTTCATAAATAAAACATCATCATCATCATGAACAACAACAACAAAAAACACAAGAAAAAAAAAAACGTGTTGTGGTTGTAACACCAAACACCCTGCAAAGCTACAGATAACGTGTTGTGAATGGTAGAAGATGCAGATCAAAAACATCCTCTGGGATGTAAACATATCAGTGTTAAAATCAGCGGTCAAGTTATCCGGAGTAAATACAAAGGGTTAACCACACGATGAAATCCAATACTTTGGCTCAAAACGGGAAGGTCAAATTACAGTTTCCAAAAAGTGCTGTCATTCCTACACTCATAAACTCAATTTAATTATACAGCAGCAAATCATAAGTCATCTGAAAGCGCTGTATGCTTATAAGGTCTAGAGTAGACCGTATCCATCCCATGAGAAAGTACATTGGTAATCATGAGAGGAAAATCTGTCTCTGCGTTTTTTGGTTATAGGAAGAAATGTCAAGCAGTCCAAACTTAATGGTATGAAACAGAAAATTTCCACTTGATGCACATCTTGTAATAATTGCTGGTAGACATCTGTGGGTCTGTCTGTCACACAGAGGTTTCCAGACTGCCTCTAATGCCTGGTTCACACGACAGGATTTTAAAATTATCTGTAGGTTTCCAAACCCTGAGAGACCACACACGTGGAGATAAAAAATCATATATCTAACAGTGTTGGTCGTCCATTGCGTGGTGTTCAGCCACACGGTGAGGACAACACCACCACACACGAACAGATTTCACACATGAACTTTCCCAGGTCAGACAGGAAATGTCGCAAAATCTCTCGAGATTAAACGTGACTTCAGAGTAAACAGATGGAGATAGTTTGTGGACTATTTAAAACAGAAGGAAAAAAGATACACAAAGAAAAAGAAAAGTTGTTCTTTAAAGGAGTGGAGACAACGCGACCACCGGACTTTCTGGTAAGTCAAGAACAGCTGTTTTGATTTTATTTTCCGCTCCGTACGTCCGTCACCTTGCTTTCTGATTGGATACATGTCACATTCAGCAGGCTGCGTGCTCGTTTGTGGTCGGGGGTACAACACACGCTGTGACAATCCAACATGTTGAATACCCCGATTTGCGTTTGGAGCGCTCCTGACGTCCTTCCGAGCACATCAGAGTGCTCTTAACACAACACACACGGCAGGAATATCTGATAAGATTATCTTTAGTGTTATCATGATTGTCGGGGCATCCTTAAGATTGTCGGAAGAGAAAGATCGGTCCGATATCTGCCTAATTATCTTGCCATGTGAACCAGGCTTAATCAGTCACTGGGCCGACTTGCTTGAAATGTGGCACGCGGGTTTGGCTGGGGGTCAGCCTGCAACCCTAGAAGTTATTGGGGTCTGACAAAACCCACTTTCCCCTTTGAGACCCAGCTCAGTCCAATATAATATGTGGATTTGGCCGGGTGTTACCACATACATGCCTGAATTATGTTGCAAATGGACTGGAACCCTGAAAGTTATTGGAGTCAGAAAAATGTACTTCCTCCCAAAAGTGAAAGCTATATTCTGTGGTTGAAATCTAAACTGTATTTATTTTTAAATCTTGGGTGCTTATCCACAGTGTCAGTCTCTGCCAACTGCGCCAAACCTTTCTGCTTTCCACATTTTTACAAATCACAGATTTATTTTACAAGAAATTGTTCTGTTTTCACCAGTAACCCTTTTTAGAATACTGGCTAAACCTAATCACTGGTTGCTCCCAGTATTTGTCATTTGCTTTAAACTCTTATGTGCTGTCACAAGCAGGTCAAATAAAAACTAATTTGTGGATGCCCTGATGGTAGATTTACTGATTTTGATTCATGAGTAAAAGTTCCACATTTATTTCTTTGCTGAATGTAAAGATACTTTAAAATTTTGAAGCACAGTCACTTAGAACATTGCAGGTTACTTAACCCTCTGGGGTCCGAGGGCATTTTTTGGGCAGTTCACTCGCCTGGCATAAATGTTTGATTATTGCTGTTAACAGCTCTCCCTGCATCCCACAATCAAGTTTTATGTCTCTTTTTTCAGGACAACCTGTTCTTTCATAGTATATATGCTTTTGTTGTGTTTTGTAAAGCGTAAAATAATTTTCCACACACATTTATTCAAAACACACAGCAAACTATAATAAACAACTGTTTTGACACTTTATAAAGGTAATTTGAGGTCTTGTGTGAAAGACTGTACAACAAAAAGTTCAAACAATAAACACAAATGCACATTTTGAACAATATATACAAAATGGTCTATGCATTTTGTTTGTCTTCAACTCAGAGCAATTTCTGTCTGCTATTACACAAAGGTCACATCACAAATTTCTATTTCTACTGTGTTTTGGAGTCTTCTGTCTGACTCTGCAAGCAGCTTTCATTTCACACTTTGGTTCCTTACAGTCTGAGGAGCGGCCCCTCTCCCTTACCTCATTGATACTGTAAACAGTGCTTTACGCCAGAGAGGGAGAGCCACAGAGTAATCCAGTAACATTCAAATGCAAACTAGTGGAGCAATCCTGATAGGTACACACTCTTTGTTTGAGCACGTGAGATTGTCATGCGAGGCTCTCCGTCTGCTCTGTCTGCTTTCACTTTCACTGTGTGTAATGGCGCAGGGTGCATTGGAGGAGTTAGGGGGCTATTCAAACGGGCCAACTAGTAAGATATCACTCCTGAAAACAATCTTTGGTTTATCACGTGAGGTAAATCTGCCCTACAATTGGATTTTGGAAAACCATGTGATGGTGAACCAATTCCAATTGGACACTCACATTGCGCACGTCATCACACAGCTTCTATGATGGCCGACAGTGGATCGAAAGTCCAGGGAGTTAACTTTTCAACAAAAAAAAAGTAAGTTTCTATCTCATATCAGTAAAAAGTTATTTATAATTTAGTAAAGCTTGGTCCCAGCTGTTATATACAACGGTGTCGGCCCCAGAGGGTTAATCACCGAGTTGAATCCCCAGCTGAATGAAGGACTGGTTGTATTTTAAGGTCAGTAGGTGATAATGTACTCAGTGACACATTTAATATTCATTTCCTAAGGGGTTTTATATAGACTTAAAAAAAGTAATTTTTTCAGGCTCTGTCTGTTGTGTGGGCCGCCAGAAGAGGAGGTACTGCTGGCCCACCACCAGTGGGCGCCCTGCCTGAAGTGCGGGCTTCAGGCACGAGAGGGCGCTGCCGCCACGGACACAGCCGGGGGTGACAGCTGTCACTCATTATCTCTTGACAGCTGTCACCCATCTACTCTACATCATCTCACTCCATAAAGACCAGACGTCATCTCCACCTCGTTGCCGAGATATCGTACTTCAATGGAGGTAATATTCTCTGCCAGTATTCTGTGATTTCAAGTGCTATTGTTTTGCAGCTGTCAACTAGAGGACTGGCGTGGGTCGCGACTGTTTCGTCCTACGTCCGTCAGATAAGTGGTTAAACAGACGCTGCACGAGTGTGTGTTAGAGGTGGAGGTGGCATTCCCACCACCCACACTTGACTGTCTTTGTTCTTCGCCAGCAGTACCAGATCCGACAGTTGGGGACGGTGATCACCTGGGAATTCGGGACTTGGCGGCTCCAGTATTCACCAGGTTCGGTGGCGGCGGAAATCGTGTGGTTCCGGCTCTTCTCAGGACAGACGTCTTCTATCCTCGAGCCTGCCCACACGTCACCTTTGTGGATTGACTGTTATCATATTCTGAGATTGTCTGTGTATTCGTTGTGCACCTTCACAACATTAAATTGTTACTTTTTGGCTCATCTATTGACCGTTCATTTGCGCCCCGTTGTGGGTCCGTGTCACTACACTTTCACAACACTGTCCCCTTTAACCTTTAACTGCCTTCTTTCAAATTTTTACTTAGCTCCTGCTTATATTAAAGTTTTCAGAGGTGTCACTGCATCAACCCTCATCACCCGAGGGTGTGTGTTGCAATGGGTTGGTCACACTGTACATCGGTGCTTTGTCGGCTTTACGGACTGAAACAGATCACTGTTGAAGGTTGTCAAACTGGTTCTTACAACCCCAAATAATAAATGCTGGGACTACATAGCAAATGCAGAAAAAAAAATGCCCACAGTGATTCTTGCATTTCTATTGACTTTAATTCTTCTTATTATTGTTCTTTTTTTTATTTCTTGGCAAACAAACCAAATATATTTCATGTTTTATGTGGTCAGCTTAATTTTAGTTGTTAATATACATCGATTCCTGTATTTCAGGCCTGCAACACATTTTAGAAATGTTGGGACAGAGCAATTTAGGCTTGTAATGAGGTAAAAAAAAAATTAAATTCATGATGTTATTTCAAACAGGTCATTGTAATCATGATTTGTCACAAAAGGCTGAGTCTTTGCGGTAGAGGATCTCCAGTTTGTCAAATACATGAGAAAATTATAGAAATGTTTAAAAACAATGTTTTTCAAAGAAAGATTTGACGGGATTTGCATGTTTCTCTGGCTGTACTGCAGAATATCATTAAATGACTCAAGGACTCTGCAGGAATTTCACTGCTTAAAGAGCAGAAGGGTGCAAGTCTCGTGCTCTCCAATCCCTCATGTGCCACTGCATCAAGGGCATGCATTCATCAATAGCTGATATAACCACATGGGCATGGGATTACGTAGGGAAACCTTTTTCAAGAGAATTTTTGAAGGAAATGTATGCCGTTTTATTAACAGCAAGTCCAAATACCAGGGTTTGTCTTTGTATTGGGTTGTGTCAGTGCACTTTGCAAAGGTAGTTTACACTTCTGTGATGGCAGTGTTAATGCGGAAAGGTATATTGAGACATCTTTTCCAGGGACGTCCATTCATTTTTCAACAAGACGATGCAAAACCAAATTCTGCACACATGACAAAGGCATGGCTGTGGAAGAAGAAGATATGGATACTGGACTGAAGTTGCTGCAATGCTAAACTGTCCTCAGTAGAAAATAACACCTGAAATGTTTGATTGCTTGGCATCCTGAATGCCAAAACACCTTTGTGTTGGGAGAAGGAATGGCAACATTACAAAGGCATAAATGCTTTTAGTGTGACAACTTTTTTGTATTGTGTTGTAGGCTTCAAATAGAGGAATGGATGTATATTAAAAAATAAAATGAAGTTGAAGACACAAAATGTATTTTAGGTTCATACTGTCTGCAGTGAACTAAAAAGATTTGCTGTTGTATTTCTTATTAAAGTCTAAAAAGTCGGTGCTTCCACTGCATAAAGATACACTGATGAAAATGTGGGTCTTAAGGCAGCTTGACACTTGCACGCATTTAAGCCCTGCACTGCAGCACAATTAATTGTGCCAATGCATTCCGCTGGACGCTGCGCTTTGTGCCACTGCATTATATAAAATAATTATTTCGTAGCGGATTAATCATTTGCTGTCAGAGCTGTGGTGCGCTGCGCTGACGTAATGACTTGCAGTGACACACAACATTTTTGAATTGTTTGCGCAACATTCAGGTGAAGTTCACATAATTAACAGTTTACGTGTTTAGGTATTAAAGGCATTGCGCTGCGGTGGTTTGAATCATATTTGTCTAATAGATTACAGTTTGTTCATGTAAATGGGGAATCTTCTTCACAGACTAAAGTTAATTATGGAGTTCCACAAGGTTCTGTGCTAGGACCAATTTTATTCACTTTATACATGCTTCCCTTGGGCAGTATTATTAGACGGTATTGCTTAAATTTTCATTGTTACGCAGATGATACCCAGCTTTATCTATCCATGAAGCCAGAGGATACGCACCAATTAGCTAAACTGCAGGATTGTCTTACAGACATAAAGACATGGATGACCTCTAATTTCCTGCTTTTAAACTCAAGATAAAACTGAAGTTATTGTACTTGGCCCCACAAATCTTAGAAGCATGGTGTCTAACCAGATCGTTACTCTGGATGGCATTTCCCTGATCTCTAGTAATACTGTGAGAAATCTTGGAGTTATTTTGATCAGGATATGTCATTCAAAGCGCATATTAAACAAATATGTAGGACTGCCTTTTTGCATTTACGCAATATCTCTAAAATCAGAAAGGTCTTGTCTCAGAGTGATGCTGAAAAACTAATTCATGCATTTGTTTCCTCTAGGCTGGACTATTGTAATTCATTATTATCAGGTTGTCCTAAAAGTTCCCTAAAAAGCCTTCAGTTGGTTCAGAATGCTGCAGCTAGAGTACTGACGGGGACTAGCAGGAGAGAGCATATCTCACCCGTGTTGGCCTCCCTTCATTGGCTTCCTGTTAATGCTAGAATAGAATTTAAAATTCTTCTTCTTACTTATAAGGTTTTGAATAATCAGGTCCCATCTTATCTTAGGGACCTCATAGTACCATATTACCCCATTAGAGCGCTTCGCTCTCAGACTGCGGGCTTACTTGTAGTTCCTAGGGTTTGTAAGAGTAGAATGGGAGGCAGAGCCTTCAGCTTTCAGGCTCCTCTCCTGTGGAACCAGCTCCCAATTCAGATCAGGGAGACAGATACCCTCTCTACTTTTAAGATTAGGCTTAAAACTTTCCTTTTCGCTAAGGCTTATAGTTAGGGCTGGATCGGGTGACCCTGGACCATCCCTTGGTTATGTTGCTTTAGACGTAGACTGTGTTTCATAATTATTGTATGGCCTTGCCTTGCAATGTGGAGCGCCTTGGGGCAACTGTTTGTTGTGATTTGGCGCTATACAAGAAAAAAGTTGATTGATTGATTGATTGACTCTCCGACACAGCAGATTGCGTACCAGTGCACAGTCAAATTCGTGCAAGCATCAAGGCACCTTTAGTCTTGATCGGGGCAATTGCAAACCCAGACCGTCTGATTTCTCAAGTGCTGCCACCAGAGCATGCATTGATTCTGCAAAGAACACAACAGAATCCTCAAAGTCAGTAAACCTGGGAAAACTCCAAATTCACAGATTGCTTTGAAATGGGGCTTTGTGTGCTGTAAATCTTTCGACCACCATGGTTTGATTTTGAGACAAATCTCGACCCATAAGAAAACTTGCAAAGACGGCAAACACCAGGGATTTAAAGGGGGGGGGGGGGGGGGGGTTGACTATGATATAAAAGTTCTTCTTGGTTTGATGCTGACAGCCGTTTGTTGCAGTAAAGGAGTTGTTAGTATTGTTCAGATTTGGAGCAGACTGGATTTTCATGGACCAGGTTGGAAAGCAGGACAGCTATTGTTTGTGCTGCTCAAGGCAGGAGTTTTTGTTGGAGGTGTCATAGTGGAAAACAGGATGGGGATGGGGAGCGTTCAGTGCGCCTGGGAAGAGCAAAGAGGACAGCAGGATGTCATGTCCTGAAGCAGTGTTAACACTTCAGTTCTCGGTGGCTCCACTAACATCATCAGGTTATGACTAAAACAATCAGAGTAACAGTAACTGCAAACATGGGCATTTAACGAATGGTAGCCCAGATCTGTGTGTGGTGTATAATTAGCTTGGACTCAAATACTGTGAGAAACTTGTCCTTTTTAGAAAATAATACAAGGAATGATGAGAAAGTATCACTCGGTATCTAAATAAGTGTTGTTTGTATTTCTTTAGCCACAAACTTTAAAAAAAAAAAAAGTTCTACACTAAAATAGAATAAAACACAGAAAATAAATGATTAACGTTAAAATCAGCACCAGGCCTTTTTCCCTGTACGCAGGTGTGTAATTAAATAACTGTACATTATTGCTGCTGAGCAACGTTACCTCTCAATTATCTCTAATTGCACACAGTTCTATAATTTGTTGTGCAAGTCTGAATACCTGTTCATTCAAATTATGCTGCCAAGAGGCACAAACATTAATATCACACTGAAATTTGTACAAAAGATATCTTGTGTTAGAATAGAATAGAGCCTTTATTGTCATTGTACGTATATACGAGGTCTGTTAGAAAAGTATCAGACCTTTTTATTTTTTTCAAAAACCATATGGATTTGAATCACATGTGATTACATCAGACAAGCTTGAACCCTCGTGGGCATGCAAGAGTTTTTTCACGCCTGTCGGTTACGTCATTCGCCTGTGGGCTGGCTTTGAGTGAGGAGTGGTCCACCCCTCCCGTCGGAATCTCTTTGTCTGAGAACTTCCTGAGAGACTGATGCTTTGCTTGATCAAAATTTTTTCAAAAACTGTGAGGCACATCGAAGTGGACACCATTCGAGAAATTCAGCTGGTTTTCTGTGAAAATTTTAACGGCTGATGAGAGATTATGGACTGTTGCTGTCGCTTTAAGGACTGCCCACAGAGCGGGACGTCACGATGCGCCCTGAGCCGCCGCTGTCTGCCTGTTTCGAGCTGAAAGCTTACAAATTTAAGTCTCTGTTGACCCAGGACGTCGTGACAGAACAGAGAACTGTCAGAAGAGGGGATCAGCAGTTTATCCGGACATTCCACTGTTAAAGGAGATTTTGTAATGAAAGAAAGTGCGGACGGGTCCGCGCGTCGGGATGCAGCACAGGAAAAACACCTCTGTTGGAAGCCTTAAGGACAAGTTGGAACATGCCCAGCTGTTAAACAATTTCTCAGATACTCACTCAACTGAAAGGCATCAAAAGCCGCCTGGTTTTTACAAATGGTTATCAACACGGAGGTGTTTTTCCTGTGCCGCTGCACCTCGCCGGCTGCGTCCCGAGGCTTAAATTTGGAAGCTTTCAGCTCGAAACAGGCAGACACTGGCGGCTCAGGGCGCGTTGCGACGTCCTGCTCTGTGGGCAGTCCTTAAAGCGACAGCAACAGTCCATAATCTCTCATCAGCCGTTAAAATTTTCACAGAAAACCAGCTGAATTTCTCGAATGGTGTCCACTTCGATGTGCCTCACAGTTTTTGAAAAAATTTTGATCAAGCAAAGCGCCAGTCTCTCAGGAAGTTGTCAGACAAAGAGATTCCGACGGGAGGGGTGGACCACTCCTCACTCAAAGCCTGCCCACAGGCGAATGACGTAACCGACAGGCGTGAAAAAACTCACGCATGTGCACGAGGGTTCAAGGTTGTCTGATGTAATCGCACGTGATTCAAATCCAAATAGTTTTTGAAAAAAATTAAAAGGTACGTTAGTTTTATCACAGACCTCGTATACATACATACATACAACAAAATCTATCCTCTGCATTTAACCCATCGTAATTACAGTTAGATACAATCAAACCACTAGGGGCAGCGGTCAGCCACAGTCCAGCGCCCGGACTAATTACGGAATGGGAGCCTAAAAGGCCCATATTTCTAACTGTATTTACAATGTTATTATCACTGTTGTGCATGTTATCAATAGATTTTATGCAACACTTAAGAAAATAAAGCTCAGTACTCATACAGTTTGAAAGATATGGGAAAATATTTCAATGTGTGGTGTTTGGCTCATGCCAGAGTTTACTTATAGCCTTTCTCCAAGCACAGTAAATGGTTTCAGTTTCATTTGAGTACAAAGGAAGAAGATGACCACTATAAAACGAAGTGCACTACTTGTGAAACAACTCAGTCTTGATGATGAAGTTAGCATTTTTGAAATCAGCAAAAAAACATATTACATTGACAATTGAAGTCTGCCTAGGTGTATAATGTAATTATTCACAACTTATTATTCACAAGTTGTGCTTGTCAAGAGAAACATCTGTATGGCAAAACCTTCCACGTCTTAAAACTCGAAGTGCAGAATTTTTATCCATTAATACTGGGATAATGCCAACAATAAATAATAATTTCTGCCATTTATAAATGATTTATTTATTTATTCATTTTTATTTATTTATTTATTTTAACTGAATTTTGGCTTTCAAGTAGGAAATGTACAGAAATGCTCAAATCACCCACGCGATGGTGACAAAAGCTGTTCAAATGTGTGGCAAGGTCTTGACTGTTTATTGTTTTGAGAACTTAATGGCCCAGTCACACGGCACACGACGATTCCTGAACGAAGGGAAAAAGTAAAAAAAAAACGTTACAATTCGTTGAGAAAAGGTGGACAAAAGAGCTTTATCACCGAACAGTCTGCGAAGCAAGAGTGCAAAAGGGATGAAAGAGGAACTTAACAAAACCGAAGCTCACGATCTCAACGAAATGCACCTGGAGCCACTGCTGGAGCAGAGCGTGTCTGCTCCAGCACTTGGCACTGGAACGGAGCTCATAGCACCTGAGTCCTGGAGAAACTGCAAACAGAATCTGTGGAGATGTCAGTGGACCACCTGCTCTGGTTCCTTGTTCAGAACAAAAGAGGGATCATCTCCATCATCATCAGAATCCACACTGTCTGTCGACACGATGCGTGCTCCGTCGTGCGCCAATTAAAAAAAAAAAAGTGTTCCATGGTCACTGCTGTATCACTGTATTATGTTCTAAGACATATATATTGATTTATAACAGAAAACTGTCAAAAGGGAGAATAAATATAAGTGTAAAGATGATTGAATATATCAGAGCAGTAAATTAATCAGTGCGTGTGAATGCGCGCATTGACTCGTGCGGTTATTTCCACCAGCTGATCACTGATCCACAACGTGAATTCTTCCATAACAGCTCTTTATATCATCATTTTGATTCATCTGCCTGTTGCCACATGTACAGAAGGACTGGATTGTCATTCCTACACTCATATTGTTATATTTAATACAAAATAAGAAGCGCACGCAGCATCTCCTGCTGCCGCTGATGCTGCATTCAAGTACCGTTGGAAATTACACAATGTTTTCGTTGTTTCAAATTCAACAGTTGCTTGTGGCAAAATAATTAATTATATCCACACAAAAGATTAATTCTGGCCTATGTAATGTGCATGAGCCCATTGAAGCTGCCCCCCCACACAGATAAAAAAAATCCAAGCAAGCAGGCTGAGTTTGCCCTGTAATTTCCGACAGTACATGAACGCAGCAGCCTCAGCTCACAAACCGGCTTCTGCGCTGTGTGAAAACGTTCAGCTCTCCAACAAAGTCAAATTAAACATAATGTTACAAAAACTACACAAACGATTAATAAACGTCAAGAACGACAGCAAAACGAAACACAGATGAACTGAGGTTTTCGTTGCCCTTCGTTCAAATTTTTCAACAGTTTAAAAATCCTGACGAAGTGCCCGCTGCAGGAACGAAGCTGCGCAATGGTTAAACGATGTCAACGACAGTCCAGATTTCTTGTTTCGTCAGGGCTTTGTCACCCTTCGTTAAGTGCCGTGTGACTGGGCCATAACACTTGGTGAAAATAAGATGGGCTGACAGCCAAAACTCAACTTACAGTTGTTTCCCTTACCTTATGCACAGCTTACTTACTTATTATTATTATTGTTATTCCAACCATTCAAATGCTTTTTATAAAATATATTGACATTTTTTCATGCCTGTGAGTTCTTTCACATTCATAGACACCAGTAAAAGGTGTTAATTATTTGATGTTGCCAGTATGAGATATATTTATTATTATTTATTGATGTCACAGTGGAGAAATTATGTTTATACACCAGTTACCTCAGACAGCAATTAGTCCACAATTATGATGCCAAAAAAATAATTTTTCTATTTTAGTTGTGTGCTGCTAGAAAATAAGTGCCCATCTTTTCAGTTATATTCAGTTTATTTTTACAACACTAAATCACAGCATAAGCCGCCCCAAGGTGATTCACAAGGGAAACATCTTACTTTATCAACCCTGTCTATTCTTTGGAGGAATGCAGTACATGTGATGCAACACTTGCGTCTGGGGCGTGTCCCTTATAGTGACGATATGCAAGTTTGAATCTGTTAACACGACGCTTGCAGTGCGTTTCAGGCCTGCTTATGTCCGCTGCTTGTGTTCATCCCAATGCAAAATTTCAGGGTTGCTAGTCCTTCATGCGCTGTGATTTTTCCATTTGAATAAGTTCAGGCTGGAAGTTGAGTGGTTGAGTGGAACGCGCTGGACACTTTGTCCTTTTGGTGTTTTGTGTTGTCATAATTGCACAGTACCTGCTTCCTGAGAAACGGAGCAAAGTTCAGCAACATCACAATATCATATTCTTACTGTGTGTCCATGTGCAGTAGTGTGCACTTTCACCTCTGTTTGCGGAGGCTGCACGGATACCTGTGTTACAGCTATTGTGGGGGCAGAGCCGTCTCCTCGCCCCTCAGCACTGGAATGACAGGATTTCAGAAAGCAGTTTCTTTCCTTCAGCTACACTGTAAAACTGGAAACGATTCAAACTGCACAAGGGCATGTTTGTGCGGAGTTTTGATGCTGCAAAGCCGGCTTTCATTGCAAACAGACGTTCAGTTAAATTGTCACGTTGCCTGCCGATTCTTTTCCACATGGCGGAGTCAGAACAGCCCTCTTGTGGGTGCTTCAGCATGGCGAAGGTCAGTTTGTGGAAATTACACGGCGATAACAATGACGTCCCGTATCCGTTGGAGCTGCTTATTTCCACAGCCACAAACGCAAAATTTTTGTTTTGCTTTGTATTTCGTCTGCCCCTAGGAAAGAATGTGCAAATGCGACTGATTTATTCTCTTTACGTG
This sequence comes from Thalassophryne amazonica, assembly GCF_902500255.1. Classification (NCBI taxonomy): domain Eukaryota; kingdom Metazoa; phylum Chordata; class Actinopteri; order Batrachoidiformes; family Batrachoididae; genus Thalassophryne; species Thalassophryne amazonica. The sequence goes on from NC_047109.1 coordinate 113,331,215, forward strand.
GAGGTTTTTATGGGGATGCGGTTGATAAATCATCCTGACGCGTCGCTCCCTGGGTGGATTTCTGCATGTGTGCATGTTTCAGGAGGCACCTGCATGTGTTTGTCTTTATTCTGACGAATGCAGACTCTCGGGATGCCTACCTAAAAATAAAGCTCGCCCTCTTCAGGTTACAATGCAAATCCACACATTGTGACAGCCAGCCAGGAAGGCTGGGACCCGGATCCTGTGTCAAGTTTTGCTGTTGGGTGGCTGGTTGCCCGTGGCAGCAGCAAGCCCACGCGTTCCCCTCAGCCGTGCACGCCATGTGGTATTTGCCTGACCCATGGGTTGTATGTTACCACAGCAACCAAAGTCCAGGGTGGCCACACCCATCTGTGGTCTGACCTAGGCTGACTCACCATGCAAATATTTATTCTCTGCCCCCCCCCCCCCCCCCCCCCCACACACACACACACACACATGCATATGACTGTTTTGTTTGATGCGCTCTTCCTGCCGTTTTCGTTCCTTCACCTGGTCATTATCCTTCTGTTCCTGTCCACCCCCCCCTTTTTTTTTCTTTCCTGAATCTTGCATATACAGTTTTGAAGGGTTTTGTGTTGTAGTTTCTCTTTGGGTCTGTGTGTGGTGCCAGCAGGCTGGTAAAAAAGAATAAAACCATTTTATAAGAATTGCGTTGACATTCATGTCCTTCAATTTCCTTAAAAGTAGGTGGAGTTGCACAATATTTGCTCATTATCAGGACAGATCTGGTCCATAGTGGAGCGTCTTACAATTCAATTCAATTTTATTATTTATATAACGCCAAATCACAACATCGCTACCTCAAGGCGCTTCAGATGAGGAAGGTCTAACCTTACCAATCCCTAGAGCAAGCACACAGACGACAGTGGTAAAGAAAAACTCCCTCTGATGATAATGAGAAAGACACCTCAAGCAGACCAGACTCAGAGGGGTGACCCACTGCTTAGGCCATTCTAACAGTTGCAAGGTTTTTACAGATTTTACAGCAATTTCCTTACAGACAGAAGGAACAGAAAACAGAAGAACAATAAAAGCAGAGTCCTCAATTGAAATAAGAAAAAGATTCACATTCATTTCACATTCAAATACAATGCAAAGAAAAGCTGCACTTGTTTAATTCTGACATTTCACAATAAAAGTCCCAAACAGTCAACTCAGAGCATTTTGCTTCCCTAACCAGTCAAAAAAAAAAAAAAAAAAAATCATATAATATCATACTTTGGAGGCTGGTTTTATGAGGCGGTTGACACACAAGCTGATGTTTCCAAAGATCTCTAGTCCCGACAGTTTACTACGAACAGGCAGAGACAAGCACTACAACTTTATTGTGACATTGTGTTCTGCAAGTCACTACTAGCGCCAAAAACTGACTTCAAGGCTGAAGTTACAGCAGACACATCACACACCTCTCTTAAACATCAGTCATGGAACATGAAAACCATGTGTGTAGGGTGACATGCACGTTCTGCGGCTTGGCAATTGTAATGTTCATGCTCAAAAGACATATGTAGCTCTAATTGGTCCATTAAAATGTTTTATCTAGCGGGTGGGTGATATAAACCAAAAATGATAACATGATACAGTGAGGAAAGTAAGTATTTGAACACCCTGCAATTTTGTAAGTTCTCCCACTTAGAAATCACAGAGGGGTCTGAAATTTTCATATTAGGTGCATGTCCACTGTGAGAGACATAATCTAAAAAAAAAAAAAAAAAAATCCGGAAATCACATTGTATGATTTTTTTAATAATTTGTTTGTATGTTACTGCTGCAAATAAGTATTTGAACACCTACCAACCAACAAGAATTCTGGCTCACACAAACCTGTTAATTTTTCTTTAAGAAGCCCTCTTATTCTGCACTCTTTACCTGTATTAATTGCACCTGTTTGAACTTGTTACCTGTATAAAAGACACCTGTTCACACACTCAATCAATCACACTCCAACCTGTCGACCATAGGCAAGACCAAAGAGCTGTCTAAGGACACCAGGGACAAAACTGTAGACCTGCACAAGGCTGGGATGGACTACAGGACAACAGGCAAGCAGCTTGGTAGAAGACAACAACTGTTATGATTATTTATTAGAAAGTGGAAGAAACACAAGATGACTGTCAATCTCCCTCGGTCTGGGATTCCATGCAAGATCTCACTTTGTGGGGTAAGGATGATTCTGAGAAAGCTGAAGAGAGCTGGGACCACAGTCACAAAGATTACATTAGTAACACATGATGCTGTCATGGTTTAAAATCCTGCAGGGCAGCAAGGTCCCCCTGCTCCAGCCAGCACATGTCCAGGCCCGTTTGAAGGTCACCAGTGACCATCTGGATGATCCAGAGGAGGCATGGGAGAAGGTCATGTGGTCAGATCAGACCAAAATAGAGCTTTTTGGAATCAACTCCACTTACCATGTTTAGAGGATGAGAACAACCCCAAGAAAACCATCCCAACCATGAAGCATGGGGGTGGAAACATCATACTCTGGGGGCACTCTTCTGCAAAGGGGACAGGATGACTGCACCGTATTGAAGGGAGAATGGATGGGGTTATGTATTGCGAGATTTTGGCAAACAACCTCCTTCCCTCAGTAAGAGCATTGAAGATGGGTCATGGCTGGGTCTTCTAGCATGACAATGACCCCAAGCACACAGCCAGGGCAACTAAGGAGGGGCTCTGTAAGAAGCATTTCAAGGTCCTGGAGTGGCCTGGCCAGTCTCCAGACATGAACTCAATAGAAAATCTTTGGAGGGAGCTGAAACTCCAAACCTGAAAGATTTGGAGAAGATCTGTATGGAGGAGTGGACCAAAATCCCTGCTGCAGTGTGTGCAAACCTGGTGAAAAACTACAGGAAATGTTTGACCTCTGTAATTGCACATAAAGGCTACTGTACCAAATATTAACATTGATTTTCAATTATTAACATTGATTGGGGAGGTGATGGTCTAGAGGGGAGGTGATGGTCTAGTGGTTAAGGTGTTGGGCTTGAGACCAGAAGATCCTGGGTTCAAATCCCCGCCTGACTGGAAAATCACTAAGGGCCCTTGGGCAAGGTCTTTAATCCCCTATTGCTCCCGGTGTGTAGTGAGCGCCTTGTATGGCAGCACCCTGACATCGGGGTGAATGTGAGGCATAATTGTAAAGCGCTTTGAGTGTCTGATGCAGATGGCAAAGCACTATATAAATGCAGTCCATTTACCATTTACCATTTTCACAGGTGTTGAAATACTTATTTGCAGCAGTAACGTACAAATAAATTATTAAAAAAATCATACATTGTGATTTCTGTTTTTTTTTTTTTTTAGATTATGTCTCTTACAGTGGACATGCACCTAATATGAAAATTTCAGACCCCTCTGTGATTTCTAAGTGGGAGAATTGCAAAATCGGAGGGTGTTCAAATACTTATTTTCCTCACTGTATTTCTTGTAATATCAATGTTGGCAATGTTAAGATGATGGTCAAAGCAGGGGTTTCATCCAGTCTTTCAGTTTGAGATCTTACACAACATTTGTCCCAATATCTGGCTTCACAAATGCGTGTTCATTTTTGTTGAGGCACCACGATTGGAGACATTCCTTGAGTCTATTTGCTACATTTTCCCCGCTATGGTCCTTGGGAAGGTAGCGCGTTTGAAGACCGTGTTGCACAGTGTCGGTTCATCTTAAAATCTAGTATGGAGTATTTGACAAAGTGTGTGAAGTTATGTTTTCTACTGTTAGCTTTCGCTGTTCGTCCCTCACAGTTTTGTCCTGGCTGTATCTCTGTCTGTCCAAATCCTCTTAGTGCCCTAACATTAGCAGTTACTTTTCCGTGTTACCTTTCCATCACTGTCACATAAATAATGCATTTTACAACTGAGAGTATCGCCGTTTTCGTTATAATCCCAGGATTATCATAAGCGGTACGATATGGTGCACCTCTTGTTTTATCTAAAACCTTGATTGCAACTTTGTTCAGTATAAGATGGGTCGAGGCCCCACCAACATTTTGTGAAAAAGATTTCCAGTAAAGGCATGAATATACTTGACTTTCACTATGCAGTACAACACAAAATGTGCCTTTATTCACTTATTTACTGATCCCGTCGATGTTGTGCGTTGCTGAAGTATTTAAACATTTATCGACCAGAGGGCAGTTTGTCATATTGTCCGTTATCAGACAGCATAGTACCAGATTCTACGATTTTCATTTTGCTGATGTTTCAGCAGAGCTTCTTCTTCTTCTGTTTTACCTTCGACTGCTTTTGTGGTTTTACCCAGTGGTTGAAACAGATGTTTCAAGTTGCTGCCAAGTACCTCATTTTTGAGGGTTTGAAACAGTGTTGCATTAAACCTGCTGGTGTGATCGTGTAATTAGCATTGAACATATTTGTTTTGCCTCAAAATGGAATGGAATCAGTTGAAAAGCAGAGTAGATATTTTTTACTAAATTTAGAAAAAAAAAATTGCACCTGGAGGGAACCCATGCAAACAGAGAAAGTGTTTGCAAATATTTCATTTGTGATGTGGTTCCATCCTGATTTTAATGTTCAACGGGCAGATTAGAAAATGAAATGATCTTGGGTCCAATAAAATAATTGTTAAATAAGTGATATTGTGCCAAATCACTTTTTAATCTATCTTTTATGTTTTTGATATTTAATGTTCAACATCTCCAAAGTCACACAATTCTGAGTGTTTTGACAAATATGCTCCTGTTGTAAGCAGAATTTATGACTGACAGCTTAACACCTTTGTGACATATGTAACACAAATAGCCCCACCCCCTCAAATGCTCTACTTTTACCTCAGAGTATTAAAAGCTGCCCCCCTCCCCCCACACGCGCACACATCTGAGGATTCTGAGGATTATAGCTTTATTTGAAAATCAAAAAATGATATGCAAAGTGAAAATTGCTACATTACACACACGACCACCTTAACTGAAGTCACAAAAATTGCTGAAAATACACTTTATAGGGCAGTAATAGTTAACGCTCACTATGTTCATGATGCTCTATTTATGCAAAGTTTGACTGTAGTTTTTTTTCCATACATTAAAACGTATCACATTTTAATTTTATTACTTTTTTTAACTCTTATTTTTGCATTTTAACTTTCTTACCTTATTTATTCTTAATATTGTCTTTGTATAAGTGAAGGGAAGCAAGCAGAGTCTGAATTTCATTGCATGATCATAACGTGTTTTTACTTACTGTGTATATGATCTCGGTCTATTTCTGTAATTGTTTTTAAGCGTGATTTTTTTTTTTTTTTTTTGGTCTTCATTGTTTTTGCTTTTGTGAGAAACTGTGTATGTGTTTTGTAATTTGAGGGATGATATTATTAAATGTGATTAATTTAGAGCTTGTAGTTAATTGGATTATTTTTTAATCAAATGAAAGCATATGAATGAATGCACTTTGCAAAGACCAAATAAATTGAAGGGCCAGCAAAGCAAACAAACAAGCAAAAAAGTGTGACTTTTAGTCCTGAACATACGGTATGTGAATATGCCTGGTAGGTTTCCTCTTTTTTGGGGGGTGGAGGTGTGTGGGAGGAGTTAACTGTTTCTCTTTTGGCTCATTAGTTTCTGTAAGTCTATGATTAACTCACTGCTATTTAAAAACTCACAAAAGCTGTAATTGCTCCTCATAAACTAAGACACTAGTAAGGACAATGCCAGAGTTTTGGGGGCGTGTTTTGGGCCCCTTGGCAGTGCATTTTGCAGGATTGTCGTCCCCCCCGCTATGCCCTCATTTCATCTTAATCTGCTGGATTGTAGTTTGTGACTTTTGTTGAACAAGGAGCCCAGTGTACGTCTCCTATTTGGCTGTTCCGGAATAAAGCGTGGGTGTCTTCAGATGGATGAGACATGAGTCCCGGTAACCAGGGCAGCAGACACCATGTGTCCAGACTGGCAGGGCCTCAGATTTACAGCATTGATGTTGCTTTGCATTTATGAGAACAAGATGAAAAGAGTCTTTTGTGACTTTCTCACCAATACCCTGCCTACCCTGAGTGTACCCCTCCACTGTCTGTTAACCCCAGCTTGGGTGCCATGTGCATCAGCTAGACGGGCATTGAGTCTATCAGCGGTGCCGCAGTGTGGTTTGGACTGGGTACTGGAAGGAGAGAGAGTGGTGTTGTGTTTTGCTGAGCCAGTCAGGCCTTTGTTTTAGCAGCATGGATGGAGGAGACCCACTTGGGGATCGTTTCTGGCTCAGTCCAAGAAAAAGTAAGTGGGATGAGCAGTGCAGAGGTTTGATGATTCTCAGCTCTGGACAGATGATCGTGTTGGTTTCGCATGTTTGCACAGGAATTTGTTTCTCCTGCATTGGACATTTTTAAGATGACAAAGAGATAATCGGACTATTTGAGATATTTGTTGCTCTACTCTTGTGCAGCATTAGTTAACACTTTATTGACCAATGTCTTGAATGCTGGATCCTGGTTGTTGCTTCTCTGAACCGGCATTCAGCTCTTTAAAGAGAAGCAACGTCTGTTTTAAATTCTCTGTCCACATCTCACTGCTGGAACTTATTTAGAACCCAAAACAAGTTCACCACAAGCTGATTTCCATTAGCTTAACGTCAGACGAAGACACTGATTGCACTCTGTGCTCGGTATGTGTCAGGAGACAAAATACCCCTTATCCCGGGTGTTGATAGGAGCTGGGACATGCAAGACTGAAGAATATCCATTCATGGGTGGGCTTATGTGTAAATCTGAAAGACTGCAGGGGGCGCAGTCAGGTCGGTAAGTTGGTCTAGAAACCCCAGCACTGACACACGAAGGTTTGTTTGGAATGAAAAGGGGCTGGCAGTCGTTTTTGCTTCTTCCTGCTTATTTTTACTCAATATGGAAGATGAATGGAGTCTGAATGTGACTTTATTTCTTTCCACTCCGGAAAAGGAGAAGTTGGTGTGAACTGTGACTGGTCCAATCAAGAACACAAGCAGGGCCTGTCATTTTACCCCAACTTATAGTTTTTCCATGTGCTTTTGTGCTTATTGGGCAAGCAAATGCCAATGGTTTGGCTTTTCTTGCTGCTCACACAGTAGACGCCTTTGCTAAATGTAACAGAGAGAGAGCGCAAGTACATTTATTGAAAGACAATCATTGTTGCCTAAACTTTGTTTAAACAAAGGTTGGTTTTACAACCCTTATACGTATAACTCCAAAGATGTTTATGAGGAAAGCTTAAGATGGTTTATGGGCTTATTCCACAGAGCGCCGTTGCTTCTTCTTTAATCCTAAATAGCCAATTTTGGTGCATTTTGAAGCTTCACTGTAATTTTTTGACCCATCTTTTGTCAATCTTGGAACAAACTTGGTATACGCAGTAGTTACAGCCATCATCGGTACCAGTGTTGAAATTGGGGTGAAATTTTCCAGCTGTTCAAACATTTCATTCATCCTGATTCGCCAGATCTGTGTGTTTATGCAGTGATTTCCAGGTGTTGGTAGTCTTAACAGCTTCAGTGATGTTTCAAACATCTTTAAATGGGGTAGTCCACTAGGACCTAGTGAGTACAGCTTGAAATTTGTTTGATTGTGCTCCATCAGGGTAAAATTGTAAGCAAAATCAGCGTTTGTTGCAGTTCTGGCTGTGAACGCAGTCGGGTGCAGCTTTACTTTAATTTTGAGTGGGTTGCCACGTATGCACTTTAAATAGTTTTTTTGCACTCTTTCTGGATTGTGGGGGATCGTAATACAACAGTGTTCTGTGGAATACAGGTGTTATCGGCACCAGATTTGAAATCAGAATCCAGTTTTTGAACTCTTCAAACATGTCATCCCGATTCTCGAAATTGTTGATAATAAGTGGTAACTTAAGAGTATTCGTAGTCTTAATAGTTCTTTAAACGGGGTATTTGTACTGACTACGGGGTTGCTTGTGTTTTATTGGGGTAAAAATTTGAAGCTGAAGGTGTGTTTCTTGCGGCTTTTGTTCGGAGTTGAACACCTTGATCACGTCTAGCTGAAGGCGCACTGCCTTACTTTTGTTTTCAGGTGGGTTGCCAGGTTTACACTTTATAAGCCAGATAGTTGCCAGGTCTGGATTAAGCCTTTTCATCCTATTTGTGCACCTTTATGGATTGTGGGCGCAGGCAGTAAATCAGCATCCTATTAGCAACAACACAAGTTCTCATTGGGTCTAATTGATTTCAGGTGATTACTGTTGTTCTTGGCCTTTGCTTTTGGTCTTTGCATAGTTAATTTTTACAGCTTTGTGACAGATGCCAGGTGCATTTGAAGCCGTGTTCCTATCGCACACTGCTCTTTTGTTTGCAGTAATCCCCTCCTGTGGTTTGTATTTGCTGGTGTGAGATGCACGTTTTGTTCTTTTTTGGGAGCCACCTTTCTTCTTCTCGGAGCACTCGTCAAACTCTTTCTGGCTCTTCTGACTATGCTGAGAAACCAAACCAGTTCCTGCCATGTTTTTAATCTTCAGTCTCTCCAGATCAGTGGTTTCCCACGTGGGACACGAGACCGCAACAAAGGTTTCATGAGACGAATCTGTGGTTGCTTCGTTAAATTATTTATGTTTTAGACCTTACCTTGTTCTTTCTTTTCTTCTTGTGGAACACTTCATTGTGTCTCTCTAGGCATCTAAAACAATTCATTTTAAACAGTCTTAACATGTTACGTCTTCAGTTACAGTCTGTCTGCATATTCCAGTGGAATAAACAGGTAAGAATGGAACAACTATGCAATAAATGTGTTATAAATTGAGTTATAAAGAGTTAGGGTTAGAGTTATTTTCATTAGTTACTTCATCCAAACCATCAACATGTCTATTAGACCCCATTCCTACCAGACTGCTCAAGGAAGCCCTACCATTATTTAATGCTTCGATCTTAAATATGATCAATCTGTCTTTATTAGTTGGCTATGTACCACAGGCTTTTAAGGTGGCAGTAATTAAACCATTACTTAAAAAGCCATCACTTGACCCAGCTATCTTAGCTAATTATAGGCCAATCTCCAACCTTCCTTTTCTATCAAAAATTCTTGAAAGGGTAGTTGTAAAACAGCTAACTGATCATCTGCAGAGGAATGGTCTATTTGAAGAGTTTCAGTCAGGTTTTAGAATTCATCATAGTACAGAAACAGCATTAGTGAAGGTTACCTATCCGTGAAGCCAGAGGACACACACCAATTAGCTAAACTGCAGGATTGTCTTACAGACATAAAGACATGGATGACCTCTAATTTCCTGCTTTTAAACTCAGATAAAACTGAAGTTATTGTACTTGGCCCCACAAATCTTCGTGTCTAACCAGATCCTTACTCTGGATGGCATTACCCTGACCTCTAGTAATACTGTGAGAAATCTTGGAGTCATTTTTGATCAGGATATGTCATTCAATGCGCATATTAAACAAATATGTAGAACTGCTTTTTTGCATTTGCGCAATATCTCTAAACTTAGAAAGGTCTTGTCTCAGAGTGATGCTGAAAAACTAATTCATGCATTTATTTCCTCTAGGCTGGACTATTGTAATTCATTATTATCAGATTGTCCTAAAAGTTCCCTGAAAAGCCTTCAGTTAATTCAAAATGCTGCAGCTAGAGTACTGACAGGGACTAGAAGGAGAGAGCATATCTCACCCATATTGGCCTCTCTTCATTGGCTTCCTGTTAATTCTAGAATAGAATTTAAAATTCTTCTTCTTACTTATAAGGTTTTGAATAATCAGGTCCCATCTTATCTTATGGACCTCATAGTACCATATCACCCCAATAGAGCGCTTCACTCTCAGACTGCAGGCTTACTTGTAGTTCCTAGGGTTTGTAAGAGTAGAATGGGAGGCAGAGCCTTCAGCTTTCAGGCTCCTCTCCTGTGGAACCAGCTCCCAATTCGGATCAGGGAGACAGACACCCTCTGTACTTTTAAGATTAGGCTTAAAACTTTCCTTTTTGCTAAAGCTTGTAGTTAGGGCTGGATCAGGTGACCCTGAACCATCCCTTAGTTATGCTGCTATAGACTTAGACTGCTGGGGGGTTCCCATGATGCACTGAGTGTTTCTTTCTCTTTTTGCTCTGTATGCACCACTCTGCATTTAATCATTAGTGATCGATCTCTGCTCCCCTCCACAGCATGTCTTTTTCCTGGTTCTCTCCCTCAGCCCCAGCCAGTCCCAGCAGAAGACTGCCCCTCCCTGAGCCTGGTTCTGCTGGAGGTTTCTTCCTGTTAAAAAGGGAGTTTTTCCTTCCCACTGTCGCCAAGTGCTTGCTCACAGGGGGTCGTTTTGACCGTTGGGGTTTTTACGTAATTATTGTATGGCCTTGCCTTACAATATAAAGCGCCTTGGGGCAACTGTTTGTTGTGATTTAGCGCTATATAAATAAAATTGATTGATTGATTGCTAAATTGTCCAGTTTAATGTTATAATGGAATAGAAAGAATATCACCAGCATTTGAACATTTACATTCCATGACACCAAACATTTTTTTGTGAACTTAGTGGTGTCAGTTCGGTTTATTTATTGAGTGGCAAATCATAACTAAAGGCACTACACACAAGTACAATCTAAAACTGACCCACCCCATGCGCAAGTACATTGGCCACAGTGGTCAGGAAAAACTCACAAATGTTTTTGTGTGTTTTAGAGGAAGAAACCTGAAGCAGACCAGACTCAGTAGGGTGACCATCCGCTATGGAATACTAGAAGACAAAATATTAGGCACAAGATAACATAGGTTCACAGAAATATTGTGGTTAAATAGCACAATGACAGAATATTTTGAATAGATAATATGGAAGTGCAGATCAGAGTCCCAGACAAACAGACTGCATTAGTCTGTCAATAAATATGATGTGTGTGTGTGTGTGTATATATATATATATGTATATATACAACCCCTGGCAAAAATTATGGAATCACCGGCCTCGGAGGATGTTCATTCAGTTGATTAATTTTGTAGAAAAAAGGCAGATCACATGACACAAAACTAAAGTCATTTCAAATGGCAACTTTCTGGCTTTAAGAAACACTATAAGAAATCAAGAAAAAAAGATTGTGGCAGTCAGTAACGGTTACTTTTTTAGACCAAGCAGAGGAAAAAAATATGGAATCACTCAATTCTGAGGAAAAAATTATGGAATCACCCTGTAAATTTTCATTCCCAAAACTAACACCTGCATCATATCAGATCTGCTTGTTAGTCTGCATCTTCAAAGGAGTGATCACGCCTTGGAGAGCTGTTGCACCAAGTGGACTGACATGAATCATGGCTCCAACACGAGAGATGTCAATTGAAACAAAGGAGAGGATTATCAAACTCTTAAAAGAGGGTAAATCATCACTCAATGTTGCAAAAGATGTTGGTTGTTCACAGTCAGCTGTGTCTAAACTCTGGACCAAATACAAACAACATGGGAAGGTTGTTAAAGGCAAACATACTGGTAGACCAAGGAAGACATCAAAGCGTCAAGACAGAAAACTTAAAGCAATATGTCTCAAAAATCGAAAAATGCACAACAAAAACAAATGAGGAACGAATGGGAGGAAACTGGAGTCAACGTCTGTGACCGAACTGTAAGAAACCGCCTAAAGGAAATGGGATTTACATACAGAAAAGCTAAACAAAAGCCATTATTAACACCTAAACAGAAAAAAACAAGGTTACAATGGGCTAAGGAAAAGCAGTCGTGGACTGTGGATGACTGGATGAAAGTCATATTCAGTGATGAATCTCGAATCTGCATTGGGCAAGGTGATGATGCTGGAACTTTTGTTTGGTGCCGTTCCAATGAGATTTATAAAGATGACTGCCTGAAGAGAACGTGTAAACTTCCACAGTTGATGTTATGGGGCTGCATGTCAGGTAAAGGCACTGGGGAGATGGCTGTCATTACATCATCAATAAATGCACAAGTTTACGTTGATATTTTGGACAATTGAAAGGATGTTTGGGGATGATGAAATCATTTTTCAAGATGATAATGCATCTTGCCATAGAGCAAAAACTATGAAAACATTCCTTGCAAAAAGACACATAGGGTCAATGTCAATGAGCAGATCTGATTTGATGCAGGTGTTAGTTTGGGGGATGAAAATTTACAGGGTGATTCCATAATTTTTTCCTCAGAATTGAGTGATTCCATATTTTTTTCCTCTGCTTGGTCTAAAAAAGTAACCGTTACTGACTGTCACAATCTTTTTTTCTTGATTTCTTATAGTGTTTCTTAAAGCCAGAAAGTTGCCATTTGAAATGACTTTAGTTTTGTGTCATGTCTGTGATCTGCTTTTTTTTCTACAAAATTAAACAACTGAATGAACATCATCCGAGGCCGGTGATTCCATAATTTTTGCCAGGGGTTGTGTGTATATATATATATATATATATATATATATATATATATATATATACCGTATTTTCCGGACTATAAGTCGCACTTTTTTACATGTTTTGGCCGGGGGTGCGACCTATACTCCGGTGCGACTTATAAATGAAAAATATACCGGTAGGATCTCAATTAATTTACTGTAACAAAACAATTTTACGTGACAGAGTCGATCTATGTTTTAAAATGGCCACCGGAAAAGGAAATGCAATGCATCATGGGCACTGTAGTATGACGGCCATCCTATAGTTCACGCTGGTCGCGATAACCAATCAGAGAACAGAACTTTGGATGCGTATTCCTCACCTCACCCACAGCGTGTGAAGCTGACGAACTCGGTGCTTGCTGTTATTCCGGCTTGGCGAACAGAACAGCTTCAACCCTTGGATATCAATGTGAGCAGAGTGTTTAAGTTGACGCTGAGAGCTGCGTGGGAGCATTGGGTGAGCAACGGCGGATGATTAGCGTGTGCACTTGGAAGGAGCTGGCGTCGATGATTGTGAAAAGCGTTTGAAGCAGACGAAAATGGTGTTTATTCCGGGACGGCTAACAAGACAGCTTCAACCCTTGGATATCAGTGTGAGCAGAGTTGACACTGAGAGCTGCATGGGAGCACTGAGCGACGGCGGAGGATTAGCGTCTGCACTTGGAAGGAGCTGGATCGACACCGCTGGGAGGTCATGAGCTGCGCAGGTAGGCGCTGCATGGTTCGGCTCGCAATGTGGTCCGCAAAATACAAACATATCTGTAGGTAAAATGCAGCTCACGAGAGGGCACTCGAGGCTTGTGTGACTGTTCCTGCGACTTCTGACTACCATAGAAAAATACAAATTTTAACGTTACTGATAACATAACAAGACAACGGAGAAGGCCCGAAAAAATGCCACCAAAAAGAAAATCATACTCTGCAGATTACAAGTTGCGACTGGTGAAATATGCATCCGAAAACGGTAGCGTCACAATATTATCATCTGAACTTTTCATGTTAACATACCTGTATGTCCATGGGACTTATAGTCCAGTGGACCTTATTTATGGTTTATTTTTCTTTATAATGGATAAAGTGGCTGGTGCGACTTATACTCCGGTACGACTTATTTATGGTTTGTTTTTCTTTATAATGGATAAAGTGGCTGGTGCGACTTATACTCCGGTACGACTTATTTATGGTTTGTTTTTCTTTATAATGGATAAAGTGGCTGGTGCGACTTATACTCCGGTGCGACTTATAGTCCGGAAAATACGGTATATATAAATATATATATATATATATATATATATATATATATATATATATATATATAGCCAGTGACAGCAACTTTGAACCCATTTTACAGATGTTTTCAGATTTATATTTACAATGAGAGATTTAATTATTTATATTTTACATTTATTGAGAGATGATACAAAACAAGCTAAAAATAGTTGCGTGTGTCAAACTGATTCCAAAAAAGGCCAAGAGGGTGCAGGTTTTCTTTGTAACCACCCAGTCCACCAGGTGATTTCACTGATTAACTGATTCCATCTGCTCAAAGTGATGTTAATCAGTGAAATCACCTGGGGTCATTCCATGCCAAATGGGTCAAATTTTAAAAAATTCCCCACATGACTCCTTCCAAAAAAAAAAAAAGACAAAAATTGTACTTGTTCCCCTGCCAGAGAAATGGAAATGCCCCAGGTTTTAATGAGCCAGCTCCAATACTTTAAGCACAGGAGCAGTTTCAAAATTGCAGCATTTTTGTTCATATTTAAAAAAAACACTTTCTGGCCAACTTTGGAGAACAATATAGCCTAGCCAAATTAAGTGAAACCCTTCAAACGTACCATTTTAGGTGAAATTATACTGGAAAAGCCATATCTGATATCAAAACAATGATAGCTGGCTTCATTTTTTATCCAACTGTTCTTAAAAACTGCAAAAATTGGTATTTTTTCTAAACGAGGTCTGACTTTGAGCATGCACTGTGTCAAAATAGATTAATGCCCACACTTCTCCTTACAGGCATAGACTCTCATGAACTAGTTCCAATGCCAGATTGTTTTATTTTTCCATTTCAGCCAAAATTGTGCTTGTGAGTGAAAAATTGAAATCGTGCAATCTCGATTTTTCACAAAAATACCCTCTAATTGACCACAAAAATCACCAGGTGAGCAATTGATTAAAAAAGTGAAATTGCAACCATGCAATTATATGGATGTAAAGATGATATATACTAAATTTCAAGTTTGGGCAAGAAATATTTCTATTTTAATTATTTTTTTTACAATAGGCAATATTGTGTGAAATCGCACATTGACTATATGATGTTAAGTCTTAATCAATGGGCTACAAATGAGAATATATAGTTATTACATAATAACTATAATAATTATACAATTATTTTAACTTGGTAAAAAACTGTATTGCTGATGGATGCAACAGCACAGGCTACCCAAATGAATGATAATTTTGACAATTTCCCAGAAAAAGGTCAGGCTATATTTAGAATTTCCCAGAAGGTGTCATTAACTGAACAACCTAATTTCAACCTGGTTTCCAGGAAATAGGTCAAAGAATTTGTGGGAATTCTGACCATTGCCTAATCATATTCTCATCAATCTTGGAGGCAAAATGTGCTCTAGGGTTGACTTTGCAAGATGAATTGTGTAAGACAGTTGGCTTTCACAATTTTGTTGATTTGAGTGATGCTGGTGCTCGCAAGAACAGTCTGAATGACAGTGATCAGAACAAAGTTGAGTCACTTCTCCCAGGGTTTTTGCACACATAACATGCATACTGATGACAAATATTACTACAGTAGCTGATTTACTATTTACTGTTTCACTTAATTTGGCTAGGCTATATTGTTCTCCAAAGTTGGCCAGAAAGTGCTTTTTTCAAATATGAACAAAAATGCTACGATTTTGAAACAGCTCCTGTGCCTAAAGTATTAGATCTGGTTCATTAAAACTTAGGGTATTTCTATTTCTCTGGCTGGGGAGCAAATGCAGTGTTTTTCACTTTTTTTGGAGGGGGTCATGTGGGGACCACTGGCTGACTTGGGATGGAATGACCCCCTGGTGGACTGGGTGGTTACAAAGAAAACCTGCACCCTCTTGGCCCTTTCTGGAATCAGTTTGACACCTGTGCGTTACAGCATGATTGTTAAAAGTTGCAGTCATTTAAACAAGTCAGTCCTCTGTATCTAATTTAAATATTACAAGAAACATGGCACATCAGATGAAATTGAGCAGCTCAGAATATGACTGATGGAACGAGACAAGTAAGCCCGATATCGTTCTTTTATTATTATTACTAATATTATTGCTATACTTGACTATATTAATCATTGTCATATATAGATACTAGCTAAGTTGCCCATTCTACACATGGGTAATAAAGATGAATTTTATACATGTCATTGTATATTTCATGTCCCTTTAGTTTAGGTGTAGTAAGTTGCATTGCATTGTGTGTGTTGTCATTAATTTTCATGGAGCAGTTTGTGACATTCATGAGACTCAAGTGAATGATGATTAAAAAGGTGACCGCAGGTCATATCACTGCAATCCTCTGGCAGCTGTACACAGCAGGTACATTTTTTTTTCATATGTTTTTATTGGAGTACATGGAACAAAAGTCAATTCAATGTGCATAGATACATTTCCACATTTCCACACCTTTTTACATTTTTATAGAAAAAAGTTGGAGAACAGTGCAAAGTAAAGATAACAGAGATATTTAAAGTGTGCTCAAAATATTGATACCATATCCTCAGCATACTGTTGCACTTCAATAGTATTGCACTGAAAAAGAAAAATGTAGTCTTAATATAAAAACAAAACTCACACACAGACAAACCCCCGTTACCACACCCATCCCCCCACCCAAAAAACCCCAAAAGAATAAAAGTAAATAAATACAAACTAAAATAAATAAATAAATAAAATTAGGTACCAAAATAAAAAGTAGGGGAAATGAAAGGAGATGTAGGAACTAATTTGAGTCAAAAACAAAATGAATGGTCGCCACTTTGTGTCAAATTTACTCACATTTCCTTGCCTGATGAATCTTATTTTTTTCTAATTTTAAGAAGGACATGACCTCGCTAATCCAGATGTTGTTAGATGGAACATTTACTGATTTCCAATTTAGGAGGAGATGTCGTCTCACAACTAAAGATGTGAAACCCAAGACCTCTCTTTGGGTAGCTGTATAGTTATTATAATCTTTAGGAAGGCCAAAAATAGCTATATGGGGAGATACAGCAATCGTCTTCAAAAGTACTTTAGACATTGTGTCAAAATATGTCTGCCAGATATTTATTAAACTTGGACAGGAAAAAAACGTGTGTCAAATTACAAGGAGAACCAGAACATCTGTCACAGATGTCTGCTGTATTTGGAAATATTTGTGCCAGCCGAGTAATGGCATCTGAACACAACCTTAAATTTTATTAGAGTTAGGCGGGCACAAATAGATATCTTATGAATACCACCTAATGCCGATTCCCGCGAGTGGTCTTCAAAGACCAATCCCAGCTCGTGCTCCCATGCTTCCTTTGTCTTTGTTGTCAAGTAACCATCATAGGACTGTATAGTGCTATATACTTTCGAAATTAAAGATCTCTGTGAGGGATTAAATTATAAAAGTTCATCCCAGGTCTGATCTGCTGGGAGCTGAGGGAAGCAGCAGGTACATTTTAATTGAAAAACATGCACCTGAACTTGCTTGCCCGTTCAGATTGTGATTAAAGTGCACCCTAGCTGCTACTGCTTAGTAAGTAAAGTGTGATGCTTACTACCTGACCTAAGTACCACATGTACTGTGAAAATAAGGGCTCCAATGAGCCGGCCGTGCTCTAATATATAACACTGACCATGTGTGTGTGTTGGTGCACATACGCTTTCAACCCAAGAGCCCCAGTGACCTCTCCCTTTGGTGCCCCCAGTCACCATAACAAGTTTAGTGTCAGTTGCTTAATTACTGTGGCTGTGTATAGTGAACACACACACGTATGCACACACAGTCAGCTTCATACATTAGATATCCCCCTCACATTGTCCTAGTGGTGGGCGGTATGTGCCGCCTTAAGAGTTACACCAGTTTGAACTTTACTTTTGGTTCATAATTTGTTGATGCAGTTGCTGTGTTTCAGAACAGGAAAGTATGTGTAGGCATTTGTTGATGCCCCATTTTTATTCCCACCCTTACTTCTTGTTTATTTTTTCTTGTTCTGGTAAATACAAATCAATATAACTCACTGTAAATTAAATTTCACATGATGACATAACAGTCATGGAAATTGCTAAAATGTGATGTTTTGTGTGAGCCAGAGAAATTTTACGCTGCTAAACAAGCATTAATTAAACACAGTCACATACTTTTTAAAAATATAAAACTGTTCAAAAAGAATCTTTCATTCATGAAGTTTTTAATCTGGATTTTACCTAGGAACAGATTTGAAAATGATAATACTCCAGGTTAAACACTAGTTCAAAAAGACTCATATTTTTGCAAAATTCGTAACACTGATATAGTCTCATTACTGCAATATTAATTTTTCATACCGTTCACCCGAAGTAAAACCCTGATAAAGGTCTAGTTTGAACATAAATTCACTATACCGGTATATCACCAAATGTTTAAAATAAACTTTGACCATACTATGACTTTGTCCCAATGAGTGCAGCAGATAAGTGAATATTTACTGAGGGATCCTTCAAATGGTGATGCAAGCACCAAATTTGGCACACATACTCCTTAGACATTACTCTTTTAAAAATGCCGGGTACCAATGTGAACTTTCAATAGGTGGCCAAGAAGGGGGTCAATTGAAGTATTACACTGGGGTCAAAATTGAAAAATGTTCCAATCATATTGAAAGGTATTCCATATTATTTGTCTGATCATAAAGATTCCAAAAAGGTATAGTTTGAACTATCTGTGAATGAATGTTCCAGAGTTATGGGGTAAAAACAGCAAGAACAGTGACAAAGATCAATTTCAATTTGTACAGGGGTCAAAAGTTAAAGTTGCTCCAATTTTGGTAAAAAGTGATGCAAATTATTAGTTGGGTGAATACGGTTTTAAAAAGGAATAGTTTGCATCATGTATCATGCTTAGTTATCATGTTACAGGGTAGCATATGTCACGTCATAGAATCCAATGGATGCTTGTTTAACCTTTACTTTGCAAACCAAGCACGCAACACAGTCAAAACTATTCCATTTATTAATCCTATTAGCTCAACCAGTAATTTGCACCACTTTTTACCAAAATTGGAGCAACTTTAATTTTTGACCCCTGTACAAACTGAAATTGACCTTTCTCAGTGTTCTTGCTGTTTTTACCCCATAACTCCAGACCATTCATTCACAGATAGTCCAAACTATACCTTTTTGGAATCTTTATGATCAGACAAATAATATGGAATACATTTCAATATGATTGGAGCATTTTTAAATTTTGACCCCTGTGTAATATTTCAATTGACCCCTTCTTGGCTGCCTATTCAAAGTTCACGTGGGTACCCGGCATTTTTAAAAGAGTAATGTCTAAGGAGTATGTGCACCAAATTTGGTGCTTGCATCACCATTTGAAGCATTTTTTTTTTCAGTTATCCGCTGCACTAATAAATATATTGGTATAAATTAATTTGAAGTTAAGATTCCACCACATAATCTGTAACACTGTCACTTTAAACTTCTAGACAAAGTTATTGATTGTACTGTCTTCGTACATGCCCCCCCCCCCCCCCGCTGTACGGTATTTTCTGGAGAATAAGTCTTCTCTGAGTATATGCTGCACCCATCAAGAAAAAGCCTCTTGAAGATGAAAAAACATATATAAAATATATACATTCCTGTATTATCGGGTCTTATTTTGGGTTTTTGGGGTGGTGTTGTATATTTTTATTGGTAGTGTTTACTCTTTTATAATTGGGATTTATTTTGTTTAGTGCTTCGATTCCTTGGCAAGTCCTGTGTAAAATGTTGTTGGTAGTAGTAGTATTAATGGTAAATGGACTGCATTTACATAGCACTTTTCCATCTGCATCAGATGCTCAAAGCGCTTTACAGTGATGCCTCATATTCACCCATTCATGCAGACACACTTGCACACCAATGTCAGGGTGCTGCCATGCAACGCTCACTACACACCGGGAGCAACTAGGGCATTAAGGACCTTGCCCAAGGGTCTGGCTGGGTCTTGAACCGAGCATCGTCTGGCGATTTATACTGAAAAAAATGTAATACTTCCATTGTTCAATTTATTCTGTTTCTAATCTGTGCAGTACTCACTTGAGGAATGACTCTTTATTAACTGAACCACTGAAAGCACCTTAAACGATTCTGGTGACATACTCCGGTGTCTGGCAGATTTGGCCTTTGAGGTGTCAGAGCTTTAACGTGGCAGCAATGTCGCACAGCTGTTCCCTAGAGAGGTCACTCAGCTGCACCTTGCTCGGAGACGATGAAAATAGACTCATCCCAACTTAAAATAAATCGCTAGAAGCCCTTCGAATAGATGCATCAAAACTACAGATGCCATTATTTGGAATGAAGTTTGGTTTTGTAGTTTTTGGGCAAAAAGGATAAACAAATGTTTTGGTGAAAGTTTCACTTCTTTTTGGTGTTGACAACTTTGTTGAGTTGTGATTATGGATCAGCAGTCTTTTTTTTTCTTTTTGGCCGCACATGACTATTTTTATGCTTGTTCAGGATGAGTGAATTTGCTTTCATGTCACGCCACAGTCGGTTGTTCAGAAAAGTTAATCTCTGCTTTCCATGGAAGCGGTTGGATCTGATAACAGAATAAAGGGCACGTGTGCGAGACCTCAGAGTCCACAGCAGCACGCTTTCACAGCGGGCCGGCCGCCAGCCAGCGTCAGTGGGCGGCGACAGGTCTATTCTGGGAAAGGTGGAGGTCTGAAACCGAAGCGGTCGTGGACATCGGACCAGTCGTCTATTTAAACAATACTCCCTAAAGTCTCATCTGCCTCCGTACTGTCATTCTTACATTTCAGACTGATTGCTGCACTTTCTGTTTATAATAAGGATAAAATTAGTCGGCATAAATCACAATCCTAATGTCCAGATTTGTCCAGGGTAGCAATATTCTTATTTTGGAGTTGGGGGGGGTCGTAGTTCACATTTGGCTAAACAGATTGTCCATGGGTCACTGTGGAACTTTACTGAGCACTTTACTGCATGAAATCACATGAACACAAAACACAGACTGTGAGACATTATGCGCAGTGAAGCAAATTACACCAAATGATAAAACCCCATGAGAAAGTTCTTTAAATCTGCAGTGAATGGGAAACTGTTTCTTTTCCAAATGTTATAGGCCTTTTTTTTTTCTTTTTTTTAATCCCTGTACATGAACTTACCAGGATGTGCTTGTCAGGGATGGATCGGGGGGGGGGGGGGGGGGGTGATTTATCCCACCACCACTCTCAAAAAAATAATAAAAGATCCAAAGTAAAAAAAAAAAAAAAAAAAAAAAAAATGAATGAAAAGAAGGGTAGGGGAGTAAAAAAGAAAACAGTTTTTAAGTTTGATTACCTGTTTGCCACAATTTTTTCATTATTATTTCTTCTTCATCATGTCTAGTAACGTCCTACTTTTAAATTCTGATAAGACTGAAGTTATGGTTCTTGGTCCAGCGAGGTATCGGCATCAATTTGATCAGCTAGCACTTAGCTTAGGTTCGTGTGTTATACATCATATGGATAAAGTGAGGAACCTTGGAGTAATTTTTGATCCTACGTTGTCCTTTGATCTCCACATTAGAGACATTACGAGGACTGCTTTCTTCCATTTGCGAAATATAGCGAAGATTCGTCCCATCCTGTCTATGGCTGATGCTGAGACTTTGATTCATGCATTTGTCTCTTCTAGATTGGACTATTGTAATGCTCTATTTTCTGGCTTACCGCAGTCCAGGATTAGGGGTCTTCAGCTGGTTCAAAACGCTGCTGCCAGGCTTTTGACACAAAGCAGAAAGTTTGACCACGTTACACCTGTTTTGGCGTCCCTGCACTGGCTTCCAGTTGCTGCAAGATCGGATTTTAAAGTACTATTAGTTTATAAGATTGTTCATGGACTTGCACCTCCCTATCTGCCTGGTAAGCCCTTATGTACCGGCTCGGGCCCTGTGTTCTCAGGGTGCAGGACTTCTGTGTGTTCCCAGGGTGAATAAAAAGTCTGCCGGTCACAGAGCTTTCTCCTACTGTGCTCCAGCTCTATGGAACGATCTCCCGGCACACATTCAGCAGTCTGATACTGTGGAGACTTTTAAGTCATGTTTAAAGACTCATTTATTTTCCCTGTTTTATCATTAGTGTTATGATGTGCTTTTATTCTTGTATTCTTTTATGGTCATCTTTTTATTGTGTTTTAAATTTGTAATTCAGTTTTTTTTGTTGTTGTTTTATGTTGTGTGAAGCGCCTTGAGACGGGTTTGTCGTGAATTGGCGCTATATAAATTAATAAATTAGAATTAGAATTAAATTACATTATGTTCCACTGAAAAAAGCTGAACATTTGTCAGTGTGTTCAACAAAATGACTGTGCCATCTGTCCACAGAAGTAAGATAAACCTCTATGATCTGCAGGATACTATTACAGATTAAAGTGTTTTTTTTTTTTTTAGATTTCTGGACAGTTTGTCAGAAATTCACTGGTGATTATGAAATATATGGTTTACAATAAAAAAAATCATATTTTACTTTGCAAATTTGACCTGTTTTAAGTTATATTCATGGTGCTAATCCAATTACATTTTTCCGTGAATCTCATTGGTTAATTGTGTGACATAATCAGGCGTATAATATCTGAGGAATGGAACAAAATATTAGATTGGTGGCCAAAGATGTATGGCTTCAAGTCCTGACCAGTGTTCTGACGAGATGTCATTACTGTTGAATGTCATTTCTGTACTCCGCATGCAACAGTGCATGCGCAGTGTTGGCAGGATGCGGAACTTTCGAGACTGACAGAACACCGCCTGCGCGCTCTGCTAGCTGTTAGCTCAGAGTGAGAGAAAGTTGCGTGCCGCCGCCGAAATGGGTGAATTTAAGCTACCGTATGAAAGTATTGATGTGGATTCTGATACAGAATTAACGTTTCACATTTGATGGATTTTCACATATGATGGATTACTCTGCGCCCTGACCGCTGTTGGAGAGATGACTCGCTGCTTCACGGTAAGCCTACCCTCGTCGACCAAATTACCTACAGAAAAATAAACTATGCAAATGATGGAATTGCATTAGAATGGGAATATCACCCCCTTGTGTCTGATGATGTGTCAGACGTTCATGCTGTTATATACAGTCGAAAATATCTGTTGTATAAAACTCCCTTTACTGGCGTGTCACAAAAAAATATTAATCATCAAGAAGTGACAACTTTTTCATACACAGTTCCTCAGTCATTCAGAGCCACTAAGTACATATTTGGACAAACAAATTATAGGCGAGTATTACTGTTAATACAAATCATCACTTTTATAGCTAAGTTTTTTTTTTTTAAAGACAATTCAGCGGATGGACACATGAACATTTCTAAGCCATCACCATTCACAGCTTCAGTGGAACTCAGCAGGATTTTCATCAAAGAAGACGGATCACCTCTAGGCTAGAGTCTCCTGTGTGTCTTTTGACAAATTCTAATGAAAATATCACATTTTTTCCACTTAATCATGAACCTGTCTAACTGCTGATGTAATAGAGGAAAGTTGCCCTGTGCAGTTTCTCCATCCACAGCCTATAACTCTTTCATGGGTGTCTTGGTGGCTTCCCTCACTTCTTGCACGGCCACTCAGTTTTTGAAAACTTGCCGATTGCAGACAGATTTTCCATACTGTTGGCTTCGTAATGTTTGTAAATACAGTGACAGCTGTGTTTAGTGAATTGGAAATGTTCCATCCCCTGACATGTCTGATGAAAACTGGTTGTAAAAGTGATGATTTGTGTTTTCACATTTATGGCCCCTGAAAATGGAAGGACTGCATACAAAACTGGCTGTAATTCATAAATGTCTAATGTGATATTCATTTCAGCTTCCTTGTGTGCCTGAAGCTGCATAAACCAGTAGTTAAGCCACTTGCCACCATCTTGGTTTCATTATGAGACAATGTCACTGCTGAACCTTTTGTTCCATAATCGGAGTGCTGCCAGCATGTACAGCAAAGAAAAGAATGTCTTTCTTCTTCCACTGAAGGCTCCTCCCAGCCTCTGAGCTCCCAGTGATTAACTGTACATGCCTGAGAATTGATCGCTTCATACCTGCTGCAGGTGGAGCAAAAAACTTTTGTGGCCCTGAGGCATCTGGGCATTTCCATGTTACTTGCGGTATAGTTTGGGTCACTTTGCAATTTATTTTTTTGTGTACCTCCCACACATCTACATTTTTAGACACCATTTCTTGCGTGCATGTGCCAATTGGAACAAGGTGTGAAATGACATAAGCAAAAAGTAAGATAAATTTTTAATTAGTGTTTTGATTAAATTAGATAGAACTTTATTGATCCCTTGGGAAGACTCCCTCAGAGAAATTGAGGTTCCAGCAGCATTTTATAGCCGCACACAGAGTAAGAAGCACACAGAGTATCAAAAGTGAAAGTAAAAAAGAAAAACAGTTACATTACTTCTGATTACAGCGTGACTTGCGTTACACCAAAAGTACTTTGTTTCCTGAAAAAAAGGTATTTTATATCTAGAAAACTGAAAATGCAAGGGAAACACTGTAAAAACATTATGCCTAATTTTCGTCGTCTGGTCTGATGAGACATTTGTACAAAAAATTGTTTTCACAACAGTATTTGTAATGTGACTTGCAACTGCTCAGCTTTTTATAAGTTAAGGTTGCAAATTATTTTATTAAAGCATTTTTGCATGTTTTTAACAATGTAATGTGGTGTGATTTTTTTTTTTTTTTTTTTTTTTTTCTTTGTCATTTGTGGTGTCTCATCTTGGTTTTAAAGGCGTTCCGGGTTGCCCTGAGATTTTTTTTTTTCAGGCTTGGCACACACACACACACACACACATTCGTGAGGTGTATTGTGCAGAAAAACTTGATGCCCCCAGAAACACAAAAGCTAAACTTAAGTGAAAATAAGTGATTGATATCTAGCTAGTTGGTAGTTTACCCCCCCCCCCCCCCCCCCCACACACACACACTTTTCACAGAAGAAATGAATGAATGAATTTTTCATGTTTAAATAGTTCCCAAAGACCCACATCACTACCTTCACTAAACACATAGCCATCTCTATAGGTGCAAACATTATATTTGGCAAAATTGAATGCACATAATGGTTGTTGTAATCCCTCTAGTGATCACTGTCAGATCTCAGCGTGCACTTGCGCCCACTTTTAAGTCCAGACATTCTGGTAAAGCATGTCCACACAAAATGGAGACAGGGC
The DNA here is from genome assembly GCF_902500255.1 of Thalassophryne amazonica. Taxonomy (NCBI): domain Eukaryota; kingdom Metazoa; phylum Chordata; class Actinopteri; order Batrachoidiformes; family Batrachoididae; genus Thalassophryne; species Thalassophryne amazonica. The sequence continues at coordinate 113,355,993 of NC_047109.1, forward strand.
CTAATGTGGCCCACAGGGCACCAGTTTGTAACCCTTATTCAT